>NC_092866.1:42238588-42389322 GCF_032062135.1 Pyxicephalus adspersus | reverse complement strand
CATCTTGCAGTATGGAACCATGAGCGTTCCGCATCCAATCAGTCCTGGCCAGTGTATCGGACCAGACCGCAACACCAGGTCATTTCAGTCGCCACTGTGAAGATCAATGGAACATACCGAAATACATCCCACTTAAGAGATGTAAACTCCAATCTTCGACCCCCCCCCCGGCACGGAGCCCTACCATGCCAAGGACCACTTCTCCGACATCATATTATGTAGCACTATGCTACCCCCATTGTTTAGCCACCGAACTGGCCCACCGCTGCATTGAGTGCACACCGTGCAGTATGGAACCACGAGCGTTCCGCATCCAATCAGTCCTGGCCAGTGTATCGGACCAGACCGCAACACCAGGTCATTCCAGTCGCCATCGTGAAGACCAGTTTAACTTTTGAAATATATATCCCACTTGGAAATTTTCTCTCCAATCTTAGACCCCCATTGGCACGGAGCCCTACCATGCCAAGGGCCACTCCTCCGACCTCATATAATGTAGCACTATGCTACCCCCATTTTTCAGCCACCGAAATGGCCCACCGCTGTATTGAGCTCACACTGAGCAGTATGGAACCACAAGCGTTCCGCAGCCAATCAGTCCTGGCCATTGTATCGGACCAGACCGCAACACAAGGTCATTCCAGTCGCCACCGTGAAGACCATTTTTAACTTTCAAAATATATATCCCACTAGGACATTTTCTCTCCAATCCTAGACCCCCCTTGGCACTGAGCCCTACCATGCCAAGGGGCCACTCCTCCGACATTATATGATGTAGCACTATGCTACCCCCATTTTTTCAGCCACCGAAATGGCCCACCGCTGTATTGAGCTCACACCGAGCAGTATGGAACCACGAGCGTTCCGCATCCAACCAGTCCTGGCCAATGCATCGGACCAGACCGCAGCACCAGGTCACTCCAGTCGCCACCGTGAATTCCAGTTCAACAGTCCAAATATATCTCACATGGAAATTTTATCTCCAATCTTAGACCCCCCCCCCTTATCTCCAATCTTAGACCCCCTACACTCCGTGTAGTATTGACCCACGGGCATCCAACCGGTCCTGACCACTGTATCCCACGAGACCTCAACACCTGGCCATCCAACCCGAACAGGATGCAGCACTATGCTACCCCCATGCCCGGTCACCGAAATGATCCCCACCTCCGCCACTGCCTCGCTCCCAGCCTTGTTGAACAAAGCTTGTTCACCCCTGACAACTAGTCCTGGTCCCCTTATCCAATCAGGCCGATTACAAGATGTAGCGCTATGCTACCCCCCAACCCGATCACCGAAATGGCCCACCTCCGTACTTACTGCCCACCAGGCAGTGTGGAACAAACCCATGCCCCGCCTGAAACCCCCCCAGGCACTCTCTGCCAACACCACAAATTATCTCCCCTTCAGCCCATTGAGCATACATCCCCCATATGGCCAGCACGGGGAAGTAGCGTAACCCACCCACCTCAAGGACATTCGAGAGCAATAGAGCATACCCACCCCGCCAAGCAGATATCATCAAGTAATATAGCAGACCAGAAACTTTGTAGAGAAAGAGGACTCTACCCCCCCACCCCCACTACCGACACCAAGGTGCAATACAATGGGCCCGTCAAAACACACCCCTGACCCCCTAAAGTAATAAAATCAATGCTCCCGCACCACCGACAATAGGGCAGAACGAGGCATACCAACCCGCTGCATCAACCCAAGGGAGTAATAAAAATATACCAGTCCACTAGAACTGACTTCCATCGGTCAATATCATTGACAGCACCCCCACCCGGGAACAATAGAATAAAACTTTCCCCCCAGTACCGACCTTGGAAAAAAGAGCGCATACCACCCCACCGCACTTAAACCAGGAGTACCAGAGTACCCCACCACCCCACACCGACCTGTGAGAAGATACACCCCCATCCCCAAAACTGACACCCAGAAGTGACCTCAAATAACACCCCACCCAAGTGACCGTGGGAGAGAAGTTTAATCTCACCCACCGCAAGCACCCAAACAAGGAGTAATAAAGTATACTAACCTATTACTAACCTCGGGTAAGTAATTAACAAAGTATATCACCACAGTAACTAACCAATGTAAAATTACTGTACTCCCAACCCCCCCAAGGCGTAACACCGTGTACCATCCCCCAATACTGAGAACTGGGAGAAACTGTGATTACCTCCCCCAGCACAGACCCCAGTAAGTACTACTAAATACCATCCCCCCCAGTACTGAAGATTGTGGGAAAAGCAAAGACCATGCCCCAGGACAGACACCAGTGAGTAATACCCATACCATCCCCCAGCACGACCACTGTGAGAAACACTGATACCATCCCACCTGTTATGTACTTCAAGGCATATTGGTGCAGACCAGCGCACCATCCTGACCCCAGGTATTAAAATTGCACAGCCCCCCCCCCCCCTATAGCACTGTTATCAGGGTAGCCAAGTATAGAACTGACTTCCACTGGGCTAACCCTTGACGTAATAAATCCCATCCCCACCATACGGACAATAGAAAAAACACCCCCCCCGAAGCCTGCACTCCCCCTCAACCCATTCTTGCAAAAAAAAAAAAAACTTAATACTTGCCATCCTCGGGGTCCTCGCTGCCCCGCAGCCTGATCCGCCGGGCAGGAACCTGAAAACGAGGGCTCCTTTGCCGACCCAGAGCTCCTCAACCTCAGGGATTACCGAAAGTGACGCGGCCGGCCTTCACTTCCGGTTCAGCGAACCACGATCAACGGACCCGCTCCAGCCCGGCAGCCAGCAGGAATGCCCTCCCGGGTCCACACCGTGCCCGGGAGGCAGAGGCATTCTCCCCCACTACCACCACCGCGTTCGGGGGAATCTGCGGCACCCTCCGTCGGGGACCCGCACTATGCGAGTCCCCGGCTTCAGGTGCGGCCTACCCACATGACCCCCTTGAAACCCCCGACTGGAGAAGAAAGCATCCCCGTCGATCCTGAACCACCCACCCACCACTGCCCACCAATGAGGTCCTGGTCGCTGCAAGGCCTAAAAACCCACATAGGGAACCCCAGGCCTGCAGGCCTCCCTCCCTATATGATCCAGAGGCTTCCTTTTTAGACCCCCGACATAGCAAAGGGTTCCACCCTAAACTACCCAGCGGTTCCCTGAAGGGGCCACAAGCATGCCCCTAGCTGGCAGGCGAAACCACAGCCCTGCCACCCCAACTCACTGATAAACCTCCTCCAACCTCCCCCTTACTACATCCCATGGCCAGGCTGCAACTTAAAGCTGATGACGCCTGACTAGGCCAAAAAACTCCCTCTCCCAACCTGCGTCCATGCAGAAAACTTTTTCTTTCCAAAAGAGGGCCTCTCACTATCATCCAGCCCCTTTTAACATCTCCCATTCCTAATCTCCTCCTACCCACGTTGTATACCAGCCCAGCCCCCTCTGGCAACACTACCTTTTTCTTTAACCCCTTAAAAGCTCTGGGCTAGGCCTAGCACCCGGTCATGAAGGCCCTGCGCCTAATTCTTACGGCTACGGGCCTCTCTATAGCGCCAATATATTTTGCAGCGTTTTACAAGTCCATTTTCACATCACTAACTGTCCCTCAAAGGGGCTCACAATCCAATGTCCCTACCATTGTTATGTGTCATTAATGTAGTCCGAGGAAAATTTTGAGGGAAAGCCAATTAACCTAGCTGCATGTTTTTTGGGATACCTGATTCCTTATAGCTGCCCGCTGTGCACATTGAGCAAGCTAACATTGGTTAACTTGAACAATAGGCTTGCCTATTTGTTTTAGAATGAAAAATGATGGGGTTTTAATTTTGTTATCAGTTCCAATCTAAACAGCAATACTAAATACATGTTTTTTTGACTACAGTAACTGGTATTTCTCTTCCTTATTTTTTTAACTTTGGACAAGTTTTTACAAGAGCATCTGAACCCATTCCCAGCAATTTTGGTGTAAATACTATGCTTGGGAGATTTGTAATTCACTCAAACAGTTGGCAAAGGTTTTAAAATCCTGGCTTTCTTTTAGTTTTGATGTCATAAAAAATATAATGACATAAAAAAAAATTGACTATAGCAATTTTGGTGAAAACACCATGTGAGTCTTTGCATTTTATTTATGTCTGCAATTTTTGTTTCTGACATGGCAAAAATTCTCCAAATTTCCAAACTTAAAAAATATTATTTTAGTACTAAAATAAATTACAGTAAATCCCCTTTTCATTCTTATTGTTGAAATCAGTACTGGTTCATATATGAACATTTTTATAGTATAGTGTATCCTACAACTACACAGATAAAGGTAAAGCCTCATGGTGTCCAAATCTGGAGTAAGTCAGGTTTTGTGGGAGGCAAGGGTAGAAAGATCTCCACAAGTAAAATCTAGTGCATCTAGATCTAGTCTAATGCTAGTTTCAATACTATCCTAAAACATTTTTTTCTTGTATACCATTTGCAGGTTTTCCATTGAAATTGGTAAAATGGAAGATAGGTGTAAATGTTGCAGACCAGCGAAGACCTCCGAAAGAACAGCTACACTGACATGTTCAGATGGTTCCAAAAAACCTTATTCATACATTTTTGTGGAGCAGTGTGGCTGTTTCTCACCTGAATGTGAATCAAATACCACATCTACAGGAAAAGTTTAATTTCAGCTTCATCATTTTCTTGTTACCTTTATAAACCCTAATGTAATTGTTTTTTTTGCTAGTGTAATCCCAAGCAGGTCCAATAATATTGGTAGCAAACAAAATCAAATGTCAGTGCTGTAATAACCTTTTTGGCTTGTAGTAAATATATAGGAATATAAAACCTTATCATTTGTATGATACTTTTCAAACTTTCATGATTGGCTGTTCAGGAATCCAAAACATAGGTAGAATTCATTTTATTTTATAGAGGTTATAACTGTAATTATAAAACAAAAATATATTCTATATTATGCATTCTCAAACAAAAATTGAAAATAATGGAAGTTGGCATTTGTTGTACATACAAATTATGCTGTATTTGCATGTCATGAACTTATAATAATTAGCTGCATCCTGGCTCAGAGGGTACAGAGCAGACAGACCTATAAACATTCACATTCATCCATTCAACTCTAGTTTGATATTTTGCACACAAAATGACGTACAATTAAATTTAAACTCTAGGTAAAACTATATTTTTTTATTTTAAATAGCATAGAGAAGAGTAAAATGTTAAGTTTTTATTGTTGGCTGCAATTTCAACAAAATGTTTTTTGTTTTCCATTTACTCCCTGTCCCTATAATGCCAGATCAAAAAATTGGGTAAATGGGTATTGCTAGGACAGAAACACACAAACAACAGTAACAAATACACAGAAGTTCTCCCTAATGTACAAAAAGAAAGTATTTTTGTTGCCAAGGTTAGCAGCACCGTTTTTTTTTATCTCTTGGAAACAGAGAAGCTGCTCTGTTTGAATTGTCTATATTGGCATGTCTCCTCCTATCAGATACTAACTGCCTTCAAGCGCACTCTCCCTTCTGAAGTGACTGTTAGGTTTATAATGTTAACTGCAGGGGAGTGGAGTTTGCAAAACTGGACCCCTGGACATCTATGAGGTCCTACGTTACTTCCTAGGTTGTCTTGTGAAGGATTTGAGGCTGCATCTTTGTCCTCACTAAATAGGTTTCCCAGCACTTTGTCTCCCTATGTCACGCTCTTTCCAGGACAGATAACAAAAGGAAATTCTCGCAACAGAGAGACAAGACAAATCTGATGGAAATCTGAACCCTGTTGTGGCTATCCAGAAAGAGCAAACATATTGGCTGTATTTAACTTTTAAATATACTGAATACTGTTTGTTCCCTGTTACTCCCTTTGTTGCTTTCACTTAAATACATTTTTAAAATTTAATTATATTTTCCCTTTGCTCTGATGTGGGTTTGGGTGATTTAGCTTAGCCTCTCCCATATTCATATAAATTTCAATTGTTTGTATAATAAAGAGGTGTTATTATCAATTGTGTTATACGAATGTTCCGTCAAGGTATTGGCCTGTCAAATCCCCTTTTATTTTGTCATTTTCAATATTTGGATACTTTGATGAGCTGTCCACTTCTCTGATTTCCAGTACTGTGAGTCTATTTCATTATATCTTCCACTGATTATGAAAGTAGCACCTTTGCTAATTTACATTTGATACTTTTTGACACTGATAGCTGGCCATGCAAAGCTTAATGCTCTTGTTTCTAAGTTTGATTAAGTATTTCATATACTGTCAAATATTTTGTATGTGTATGTTCCTATTAACTATTCAATTGCAAGATTGTTTTCTTTATGTAACTTACAACTTAGCTTATGTTTGTGTATTATCACTTGCAATTGCTACATGCATAGGGCAAACCACATAATCAAAATAAACATGATCATTTCAACAAAACATTTTTCTTTATATTATTTGTGTTGTTATTGACTACTAAGGCTAAGTCTACATAGACTGTTTCCCCACTGTTTAACCTGAGCGTTTAAAAGGCCATGTTTGAAATTCCCATTCATTCCCATGGGCAAGTCCACATCAGAGAGTTTTCTTAGCTTAGATTGGCTATAAAGAAAAGGCATCCTGCCAACTGTGAAAGAGTTAAAATACCCATAAACGTCTACCAAACTCACCCCCAAAAAACTGTCAGTTTTCTTTTCTGTTAAACAAAAATCCTTGGAAGAGTGTACCTGGACTATAAGAGACCACTAAAAGTGCACCAGCTAGTGCTGTACTTAGCACAGACTGAACACAATCTAAATCTCTTACCTGATGCCTCTAGGATATTATAAGCATTGTGAGAAGGGCCTTTGTATTATAGATTAAAAATGTGGTTCACTCTAAACCTGAATTACTTTTTTTACTATTTGAGTCACCTAGATAAGGGCAAATTTTATCCTTAAATCCAACTTTTCAGCTGATACATTTTTTGGCTAAAAGTGACTTTACCACCCCTTTTTTGTGTTCTGTCAGAAACCATATTTCCCCTAGCAATAGTTCTACCATAAAAAACTGTGAATATCTACTGGATACATTGGACATTGCTGTTATACTAAACTCACTGTCACCAAGTAAAATTATTTCTTTGCTGTCACATCCTCTCCAACCCACGCAGCTTCTTCCCAACAACTGACTCTCTCATAAACCCCATACCTGCCCCCCTTCAACTACCCTCTCTGTCCAAGACATAGCCACCTACTTCAGAGATAAAGTTGTCAAACAGACACTGGGCCTGATTTTATTAAAGCTTTTTAGGGCTGGAGAGGATACACTTTCATCAGTGATCATAATTACACGCTGGTATCCTAATTCTGTGACTGATATCAACACATACAAGGCTCCTACCTTACTTGCAGATTCTCTATTAGTGACTGTTGGTTTGCCTATCAGCACTCTCCAATATTTTCCAAGGGAGTAAATTGAGTAATTTCCTTATATGCCTTTGCTGAATTGTATTATTTTGAATGATTAGTTACCTGCCTCAATACATGATGATTGACAGCCATTGCTGATTTCCACACCTAACGTCCACCTTGTGGTGATTTCTAAGTTTTGGATACCTATGTTTTCACTGCGCTCTATTTGCTTTTACTGATCAACTTATGATGTGCATCACTAACGTTTGAGGTAGTGGCTTTTTCTTAACAAGAAATGCTTTACATAAAAGATCTGATGATTCAGTCTTAGTGTGTTTCCCCAGGGGTTTGTCCTTAAAATAATAGAGTATGCCTTCAAAATAATAAACTTTTCCTCAAAAAGTTCAAAAAAATTACCTTTTTGATGTACATCCTGTGAGTTTATGTATTTGTACAGGGAAACTAATATCACTATTTATGTAACCAGAATGTACCTTCGATTCTGTTTTTTCTTTTTCCTATTCATATGTGTGATTAATGAAAAAAAACTTTTAAGCTAAGTAATATAAAGACCAAGGGACTTTTCTCTAAATACCATTGTTTTTCCTTTTTTCATTCATCTTACCTGGTACACCAAATTAAAATCGCATGAGTTAGTTTGAAAAGTGGACATTCTGTGAAGCAATGTCTTTTTTCTAATCTAAAACTCTCTCCAAAAACCTTTGTATTTCATTGGAAGGATGATTTCCTAAGTAGTCATCTAGGATTAGGATTTTGACCCCAAGCATGCAAAATTATGGTGGACTGCCTATTGTAGATTGTGCATATCAAAAAATAATTGTGGTCAATCTGTAATAAATATGTTTCCTCACCTGTTCATGTGCATGTTTTATTCTTAGAAAAGCAACAGAAAACAAACCAGATTTATATTTTTTTTATATGATTTTTAATTTGTATAAATGCACATTATAGCCTTTGATTTTGTTCACTAGCAGATGAACTATTCTGATAAATATGCCAACAAACCAATTCATTAACTGCATCAATATGTAAAGTTTCTGTTACAGAGGTACTCATTAACAAAATCTATGTACAACTCTAAATTACTTGAATCTTAACTTCACTTAAAACTGTCTATCTCTCCAATATTATAGCCACTTTGGATGTTTACCAAGCAAAGGGATTTTATATTAGCAAACACAGATCTTTATTAAAGTGTAACTAAAGTATAACATAGTTTACAAACTGCTTTAAGAAATATTAGCTCATTAACCAAGGATCTTGCTTATACTCTGACCATTCATTCTGTGAACACACAAGCTGCTCCCCTACAGGAGCACTGCAGGACATCAGTAAAGGTATAACTAATTTTTCTTCCATTATTACAATCAAGTTGGACTTTCTTGGTTTGGGTTTTAGTAGCCTGGCAGCAGGTGCAGTCGTGTTTCTGCATTTTTGGGAAATTAGGATGCCTGTCAAAACAATATAATTTTACATGAGATTACATTTTAATGTGAACAAAATAATGACCTTTAAACATGAAATTAGAAGGTTTTGTAATCCAATCTCGACACAACTCAAATTACCCTTTTATGTATATGTCATGTCTTTGTGGTCCTCACCAATGTTTCATCTACGTTGTAACACCTATTTTCAAAGAAGCATGCTCAGTTGGTTAGTTTTTTTTTTTTTTTTTTTCTTGAGCATGATAAGGTATACAAAGTGAATACAGCTTTACCTCCACTATGCTTTACCTTCACTAAGGTAAATGAAAGTTCATTTTGCAAATTGAATATGCTACACTCAATTAATAAATCTGCACAATGCATATACATTTAGTCAAGAAGCTCCTCTAGTATTATTAGTTTTAAGAAATATCACAGATATTTTTTGCACTCATTAAAAGATTTTTTTTTTTGTTTGCTCTTTGTTTTTAATTTTTTCTAAGCTTGTGCTTTGCTTGGCATGGCACAATAAAGCTGTGTTTCTGTCCTATGAAGCCATAACCACTTTTTTCTTATACATCACAAAAAGTGTTGAAGTCATTTTAAAGTAAAATACATGATTAAATGATCAATTAAAGATCAAGACTATACTAGACTATAAATCTGGTTTATTATGCTGTATGTAATATAACATTATATAAATAAAATAAAATAAATACATCAAATAATATAAAATAATGATAATTATAAAATAATATAAAATTAAAATATTTTAATGGGAACATGCTTACATCATCAACCCTGGATCACAATAACCAAGAAAATGGATAGGCTCTTAGATTATTGGCTCTGGGGGTTACCACCTTGCAAGGGAGTTTCAATTTAGCCTATTGAATTTGGTGAAAGTTTACTAGTTGTATTTACTTGCACTTGGTAAGTCAAATTTCCTTGGAAGGTAATAGTAACTTTGATAGATGAACTTGAAAGGTATAATTTACTTTGCTAGGTGAACAGCCTAAACTCCTATAGTGAACACAAATTATTGTAGATGGCAGCAAATGTATTAAAACATACTTCTGCTTAAAAAAGTCATGTTGAATGAGAGTTTTGTAAAAATGGCAGGAGCAGCGACTGGCTATAATAACTAACAAGCAGAGGTTGGAACTCGAGTTGTGCGACTTGGACTCAGGTAAGTTGGGTTAGCAGGTTTATTTAATATATTAATATTAAACCAATAATGCTTTACCAGTATATGGTGTTATATGTATACCCTATATGAGGTATTCCTAAAGGAATGCAGTACATCCTTTATCTTGCATTCTTATAAGGTAAAATGCTGGTCAAAGGATGACCTGGTAGGTACTGGTCAAGCACTGGCCATTGTCTTAGTTCCTGGGTAGTTTAAAACACAGTGCCACACCTAATTATAGTCTCAACTAGAACTTAATGCATGCAACATGTTTTTTTAAAATCTGCCCAGCCATTAATTTGGGAGACTCCTTGGATGAATGCAACTCACTTCCGCAGCTAAGTATTTTTGTTATATCTAACTCTTTGTTACTGCATTGTTTTATCTATTTGTCTTTATTATTAAATAGTATAATCTTTAAATTTTACTTGAAAGTCTTTGTGTCATCTCTCTTTGTACACTTCAAATTTAACCCATAAATATTTACATAAACTGTCACAAATTATATCTGTGACATAACAGAGTATGACTTAAGTTGCCTAATGAACGACTTGCAACTTGATTTGGGAGTTTTGCCCAGCCACTTGCAATTCGACTTGCGACTTGCTTTCCCTGCTGACAGCTGAAGGGGATGGGAAGGAAGGCAGTGAGTCTTCTGTAACACCGCCTTCATCCCCGCCTTTCTTGCATTCTAAGTCCATGGTTTACAGAAGCCTCACTGCCTTCCTCCCCGCCCCTTTTAGATCAGCTCTCAGAGGAGAAAGACGAACTTAGAAAACTTAGAATGCAAGGAATGTGGGGAGGGAGGCAGCGTTACAGAAGCTTCACTTCCTTCCTCTCCACCTTTCTTGCATTGTAAGTCCACAGCTTTCTCCTCTGAGAGCTGAAGGGGGCGGGGAGGAGGGTGGTGTTACAGAAACCTTACTGCCTTCCTTCCCTCTTCAGCTGTCAGAGGAGAAAGCTGTGGACATAGAATGCGATCCTGTGCTCAAGAACAGGATCAGAGCTCTGTTTCTATATGGGGAAAAGTGGGAATAAATGAAGTGACTTGACTTGGGACTCAACTTGGAAGAATTCTTGGTGACTTGGGGCTTGGTGTCAATGACTTGGGACTTGACTTGGACTTGAAAGGTGATGACTTAGTCCAACCTCTGCTAACAAGACCAGCTCAGAGATTACAGAGTTAGGACAAAATAGTCCCATGCCAAAGTTTTGGGAGTGCTGACTTATTTACTTTAACAAGAAAATCCAATGTTTAAAGCACTGCATTTTTTTTAAGTATCATCATCATAAAAGCTTATATTATAATAAATAGAGGAGGGATATAGGCATCAGGATCTGTTTTGATAAGCTCTGAGTTGGTGTCAATGGAATCAGTTTAAGATGCATCTGAGATCATTTAAATTCACTTAGAGGTGCATCTGACCTGCTCAAAGAAAGCACTGCATTTCATAGACATGTATGGTAATGTTAAGTCTGCTTTATATGTACAAAAGCCCACCAACACAGGCTCTCTTTTTTGAGCAGATTTATGCAAGCATGGCACAAACAGCTGCTAAAACGTGCTTGAATAGAAGCATCCTAATTCCTGCACCAATCCTTTGAGTCCTTCAGTTTTCATTTTGAAGTATATGCCCTGATAAAAGAGGCTATGTAAAAATATGTATCTCAATAAAAAGAAAAAGAAAAAGGTTGAATTTGTACCTTGTATGTTCATGATAAAATAAACATTTCAGGATCCCTAAACTGTAATGGGCCAGATTTAGGAGAAGCTCTGCAAGGCTGGAAAGGATACACTTTCTGGGTGATCTTAAGTTAAGCTGGGTGATCCAGCAGGCATGGAATTGATTTCCTAAAAGCCATTATCTATTTGTAAGTAAATGTTTTCAATCCTCAACCAGAGCCATTCCAGGTTTGCTGTATCACCCAGCTTCACTGACAAAAGTGTCTCCTCTCCAGCCTTGGAGAGCTTTTATAAATCAGGCCCAATATATTCATTTTATCCTCATCTTAAGACCTTTGACACTTTCCCAGTGGCCTTCATTCTAAAGAGCTGCCTTATTAGACACTTTGTGCTCCACAGTACTCTCCACAGTAATGTCCTATACAGACATCAGATGGACATTAGATTATAATCTATTATTATCATTATACACATGCTAGATTTTCACCCAAGACAAGCATGATGATTCATCTCATGCAACAATCATCTAAAGTGTGTTTAGCTTATGCTTTGGTGAATCCAGCACTTCTATTTATACTCTCCCAGCTTTATGTTTTCCCCTTATTTAAAAAGACATATACATACCTAGAAACAGAGCTGCAGTAACCTCCACAGTTAGTAAGAGTCACATTGGTACTACAGCCACCACTTTCAATAACCTTCCATGACTTCATTATATCACATTTGCCTGTATGAATAAAATAAAACTATTATAGCATTTTCATTCAAAACCTACAATCTGTGAATTCATCCTTTTTAGAAATGTTTTCAATATTTGAACCTAGGTAATTTTCTATTTTCCGTTAATAGAGCTTGTGAGGGTTCAAATATGGGAGGAGTCATCAATGGCTTGGTTTTTAGGATCCAATTTCAGTTTTAATTAGCTAAATACATTCCGGGTCTATTAAAACTAAAGATGTGTGCTTACTTTCTGCCCTGTCACAGATTGCAGGTATTGTTGCCCAATATGTGGATGGACAGTGATTTACATGGTTAAGATGGTTTCTCTTCTGTTTTATTTTCTATGCCAGGCAGTTGAGTTATGTTGCCCACTTTGTGGGAGGACTGTGCTTTACATGATTAAAGATGATTAATTTATTTTTGATGTGTGGTGCTTGAGCCTTGAAAGACTAAGATTGTTGGTTATACAATGTTTATAGTTTTGGTTTATCAATAGTTTATTAATAGTTGATAAAGATCAAAATCAATATAAAACCTAGTAAACGGTCACAGCATAAATGTTTCTACATTATTGGGTCTGATTTATTCAAGCTTTCCTAGACTGAAGTAGATAGATTTTCATCAGTGAATCTGGGTGATCCAGCAAACCTGAAATGTATTTCCTAAAGGTTATTTGCTAGCAAATGTTTTCACTCCTAGACCAGATCCATTCCAAGTTTGCTTTATCACCCAGGTTCACTGATAGAAGTGTATCTTCTCCAGTCTTGGAGATCTTTAATAAATCATGCCCTATGTTTTTGGTGTTTTAATATGTTATGGGTTGTTTATATTATGCATTTTGGGGTGACCCAATATACATTTTGGAAACTTTGCAGTAATATTAAAGGCATAGAGAATAACCAATAACTTACGTGGCTCACAGATCTGTATTGTACAACATCCATCGGTGCTTGTAAAATTAACCAAAATTCCCTGTGAAAAAAAAAACATTTTTTAAAATGATAATACTATCTATAACAACTATAAAGTTCTAGTTTTTAAGAGTTTTTAGGCAAGAAAGAAAAAAAACTTTTTCTATAGATGCCGGGTTTTAGGTTTTAAAGGGAGCAGGTTGTATAAATTAAGCACACAAACAATACAAGTGTAAAGCCAGCATGGTACAGACATCAACAGGTGTTACCTGTATTTTATTATACAAGTAGATTTGCATCTATAGTTAGTATAGTTAAACTTTGCTACAATAAACCTGGCATACATATATTTTGTAGTTATACCAAAAAAAGGTATACCAAAAAGTCTGTCTTTCTCAAAATACTTAGTTTTGGAAAGCTCCCTATTGCTTTTAATTTCAAAGTTGCCCCATCTCCTAGAGGAATTCTGAAGGTTGCAGCAGAAGGATAGCAGTAGTCTCTGTACAGCGGTTGAACACCTGACTGAGTCACCACATAGGGAGGATGTGAAGTCAGTTAAAACAGAGTTTAATGGAAATCAGATTTTCAATTACAGACAAGCAACACATAAGGGTCAGTAATTATACTGTCTTTTAATTACACTTGTCTTTTATCTAGCTGATGTACAAGGAAGTAATCCATTGGTAACTAATATACCTGATACATACATTAACAGCTTTACACTATCAAACAATATACAGGCAAACATCTTACTACCCATCACAATAAGAAAGTTTTCTCTTGATTACCATAGGACAATTCCGTGCAGTAATAGCTTTTGGGTGAGGGTGTGTCAGGTTAGTTGGATGAATGGACAGTGCAGTCAATCCCTGGTACCTATTTTAGAATGTCCTTCTGCCTTTTAATGTGATTTTAATTAGCCAAAAGTATTTTTATTGTCAGATATTTCTGAATTTTGCAAACACTATTTGGTAAATCAGCACAAAACCTTATTCATATTGGCATTAAAAGAGGGAAAGCACACAACAGAGAAAAAAATGTGTACCTTGTCACAGTTTACAGGCTTTTGAAGAGGGCATGACATGACCTTCTTTACAACCATAAATGTTTCTGGTTCACAATCATAACAGGTGCATTTGTCTCCAGGAGGGTACCAGACATTTCCAGGCTATAAGAGAAAATATATTAACACAGAATATAGGGTTTGGAGAAAAAAATCCTAAAGAGAACCAGGACGGGAACTGGAGGTTAATTAACCTCTAGTGCCGGGGATTGCACACTCTTGTCAATTAAAGCGGTCGCATTAAAACTCGATCTCGAATTTGGCCATTCTAGCTTACTGAATTTTAAGTGAGAACAACCGGTGTAAATTTGCCAATCTAGGTCAAATTTTTTTTAAAAATTTTTTTTAAGTGTGCAATCTGCGGCACCAGAGGTTAATTAACCTCTAGTGCTACGGATTGCACACTTAAATTTTTTTTTTTTAATTTTATCTCGCAAATTTACACTGGTTGTTTTCGCTTTAGGTTCAGTAAGCTAGAATGGCCAAATTTACCGCGAGATTGAGTTTTAAAAACTGTCTCGCTCATCCCTACCACTGATACTTTTCCAGCAGCAGAATTATTAAGATGCAACTAAAATTCCCTAATGGGTGTCCCAAAGGAAGTGCTCCAAATAGCAAGATAGAAGCACTTTAGGAGGAAATAAGAATTAGAACTTAAGTGTAGTGTGACATGACATTTTAAAACTTCTAATTATTTGGTATGGACGTATGAACCTTGCACTTGCTTTTGTGTGGCTTTCTATCCCTGTTATGCACTAGATTTCCACCCACAAACATCCGGATACAATCAGTTGCTCAATGCACAAAAAATGGTGGCATGATTCATTAACTAACTATCAACAAGATTTAACAAATTAACCATTTGTGAACTTTTACTTGTTATGTCATTAGTTCTGTATAACAAAATATTCAGTATAATACCTTCACTTCTTGTCACAGGTTTCAAAACGATGAGCACTTGCAAACTGTGTTTAGTGCAGATTAATTACAGAATGGCCTCTAAACAGAGTTCAACTGCTGCATTTATTATGTTACCATCATGGGATAAAAGTCTAGCTGTGTGGTGGGAAAGAAAATAGTTCATAAGAATAGCAATAAAGTGAGTCTAAGTTCCCAACACTATTCCTCGTTTGGCTTTTTCAGGGGTGGTTGAAAGTGATATTTTTAGAAACAAACATTTTTCCAGAAATGATGGGTTTGTAAACATTATTAATAACACACTTTATTGCCATGATGTTAATATATATGAAGAGGGCTAATGTATTGCAGCAGTTGAACTCTGTTTTGAAAGCTTTTTGTATAATGTCATTCATTATCATCATTTATTTTTTTTTATTAATAATCTTCATTGTCATCATTTATTGCCACAAAAACATATTTTCCTGTTATTTTATTCATTTATAATATAAACTGAAAGTCCTTTTAGGAACCTGTCATTTCTCCAGGGCACTGTTTCTCAACCTTTTTAACATGGGGAATCCTTGAAATAACTTTAAGGTCACTAGGGAAGCCCTAATATAATTACTATATACACAGCTCTCAATATACTGGTATGGTGGTAAGTGCGGGAACAATGCTTCCTACATTGCTGGCCAACAGAAAGAAATGTCACCCTTACAGATCATTGTTGTCAGTTAAACTGACCTGAGAGGCACAAACCACTCATTGCTCAAAAAACCACTAACAACCTTTGAAGGAATCCCACTGTTCCTTGAAACCCTGATTGAGAAACACTGGTTTAGGGGTTGGCACAAATTATTACTAATTTACAAAAGGGGAATCCTAATCTTGGCTATTAATCAAACAGTATTGTACGTAGCTAGTCTCAACAAGTCTGATATTTTACTCTCTTTGTATACTAATTCTAGTTCATCAAATATGATCAAAACAAACCTTAATTAACACAGTGTTATTTAGAACACAGAACTCCTGAACACAAGTCCCGCAGCACTGACCATCCACTTCTTTGTATGTATACCCCTAAAAAAAAATAAATGTAAGTGATATTTTCATAACTTTAAATGTTCATCAGATATCTATGTAGTGGTTTATATTTCAATCATTTCAAAGAAGAGCTCCAGGCAGAGATAAACGTGCACCTTTCACTACAAAAAAAGGTTGTATATAAAAGCAAAACCATTTTACCAATAGAATACATCATTTTGGGAAGTACTGCAGGTTTTTTTTCATCAATACTACCAAATAAATTAAAATGACAAGCATTTTAACAGTAGTTTATGCTCTGCCGACAGCCAACATTAGGGAGCAGACATACACAGGGAAGGAATGAATGGACATAGAGGAAAAAACAATGACATGAAGACCAATTAAAATATATGACAGATTAATAAAAAAAATGAAGGAGTAAATCATAAGTCTCTTTTACCCCCATTACAATTAACTGACCATAAGAGATTCTGATTGCTTCTGTACAGCTTAACATTACTTAACAATACTGTGACCTTGAACCCAAGACCTACCTTGAGGTAAAGGATTTGGTATTCCAAATTGGTGAAGAAGAGAAATTGCGTTGAAATGCAAGTGGGACTAATTTGATGCAGTTTTATGTACTCATCCAATTGTTTCACAAAATGTGTTGTACATTTCATGTGTTTTAATTTCAAATAAGTTAAGGTTTCAACAATGATTTAAGAATTAAAGAAATTGGTTTATTAAGTAATGCCTGAGAAGTCTAGTATAGCTTTTTGAAAAAAATAAATAAATATAGTTTAAAACTGCAAGCATCCCTGGATTTTTATATTAGCCTGACACAATGGATACAGCTAGGTACTTAATAACTCTTGCATGATTGTCACTCTTACTTTGTGATTTGGGAATCTGTAATACATGCAATATTGTTTCAAAATGGTGTCCCTCCCAATTACCTAGTTGGTCCACTAGTGTATATGGTGTGGGAGATTAGTGTCAAACACAGCAGATAGGTATTTCAAACATTCAGGCCAGTTTAATTTCAGGGCACTTTGCCCATTTTTATTCACAAATATACCCCAATACAAAACAAATTCCAGGGATTGCCCTTGATGGGGATCAGTGGCATTACAACAAGACAGAAAAAACAGATCATGCCCTGTGGATCTCTCCCAGTTGGTCCCACAGACCTTAACTTTGGGAGACCACTTGAGGTCTCCCATCCCAGCACACAGGCTACACCCAGCCTGTCCACCTAAACCACCTAGCCTCAGGCTGACCCCCCCCCCATCTCAAATGCAGGTGACCTTTTATGATCAGCTAGGTGCTTCTCAGCCATTCCCAATTTCTGGCCTGAAAAAAAAAAGGAGTGCCTGGCCCACCCATTCCTTTCAGGACACTAAGGACCTGGATTCCATAAAAAGAGCTGCAAATTCACAGCACAACACTTACTAATAGCCTTATCCAGATCCTTTAATCCCTTTTCCATGTAAAACTAGGTAGATGCCAAATACCCTCCAAATTTGGCATGCAATTTTTCATTATTGTGTACAGGTTATTCTTGTGCTACATTGTTCTAATAGTTGAGTTCTAGATATCATTAAACATCCTGTTTTGTATCTCTGGGTATGCTAAAGTTAATGTAGCTCTCCTTTAATCCTCATTCTTTCTCCTGGCCACTGAACTACACCTGTTGACTGAATCTCTATTCTGAGGCCTAAAAAACCTTCTTCTGTTATTTTATTTCTATTAGCATAAGTGAGATGCTGTTTGATCTAATTTAGAGTCAGTAACAGGTCTATTTAGGAAGATCCTACATATAATGAATGGAAAGACATGATATGCTGTGTATTGCTCATGGTGCTTAACACACCAAAGATACTACAGAAATAACAGGTTGTAAAATCCAACCTGGTTGTGGAGGCAGCAAGAACATGCTTTCCATTTTTACCCTAGCTCAGACATGGCTTTAACCTCCCTAGCGGTTTGTTTCTTTCCGGTTTTATATGTCTAAAAGCAGTATATTGTTTTTCATGAAAATTTATTTTACAGTATAATATAATAGTATGAGTATAATAAAGTTTAAAACACAAAATCATTTAAAAACAATAAATTGAATAAATAAAAAATTTAAAAAAAAAGAATACACATTATACTCGTACTATTATATATACTGTAAAATAAATGTTCTTGAAAACAATGTAGTGCTTTTACACATAAAAATCCAATGTATTGCATTCAATACAGTTATTTTGTATTGAATGCAATACAAATGGATTTTTAATTTCCCGCCCTGCCCAGCCGGGACGTACACACGCACCGACGTCACCGGGAACCTCCCCCGAGTGACTCATCGGATGCAGAAGCAGGCAGAAGAAAGAAGACAAAGATCGCGGCGCTGGACAGCGCGGGACCCCGGCGGATCAGGTAAGCGATCTATTTACTAACCTTCCATAGGTGTTCCAACCCCGAGTGTGACTCGGGGTTACCACTTTTAGCAACTTTTTTCTACCCCAAGTCACACTCGGGGTTACCGCTAGCGAGGTGAAGGGCACAGGTATTATTGGAAGCAGATTACCTATGACATTACTAGAAAAACAAAAACATTAGATAAAATGCTAATTATACATGATTTGAGTGTTGGCCTAATATATCCAATAGAGGTAAATGACATGAACATTTCTAGCACTGGCCTTACTGAAGGCAATTGCAAACACAAGCAAAAGATTTTAACTAGTAGTAGTTAGTCCAATTTACCTGGCCCTTTTTTTTGAAATGTTCAATACATTTGTCAGTAAAACATCATCAACATTATAAGAACAAGTAAGAACTACTACTAACTACCCAGATAAATGGGAAACCTTTACAGACAGGAGATTTTAACTTCCAATACTTTATCTCTTTAGGTATAGAAAAAGTCTTTATGTATATAAGGTTGAGGAAATAACACAGTAATCAGACATCTTTTAGCTTTCATATTAACAGTTTTCATTTTTATATAGGATGGCCACTCTAGTGCTGCAATGTATAAAAAAACCCAGTTTCTATGTCTGACAGTTTTTTATTCCACAATAAATTCTTACCATCTGACACTCTGTATTACACACTATTGGTTCACATATTATTTCTGCAGAATTCTTCATGGTTGCAGCACATTTGCATTTGTGACAGCTTCCGGGTGACTGTGGAATGGAGGATCCAACCTAGACACAGGCAAACAAGTAACACATGAAAGAATGCTTATAGAGATTAGTAATAATAAACTAGTAAATGACAACCTAAGGGCAGTCAGTAGAAACTGCATGTAGGACCTATCTTACTCCTTTTTTCCATCCTGGACTCACAGTCCCTAAATTGGTACCAATAATATCATGTTTATGATATGATTGGTTGTTATAAGTAAGCAGTAAATAAAATTACGCAGCCTCTGTGGTCTTCAGGCTTATTATAGGTAGAGGCCACCTCTACCTGTAATAGACTACATAATCAAGGTAAAAAGATGCCAACCAGGGTATCAGGCTTGTGTTGTTTGAGTTTCCTTCACTTCAGTTGAACTTAGCAGGACCTAATCTACTTCCACTACAGTGGTGCTCCTTTGCAGAACCAAAAACAGCAATGGAAGGCCAAAAATGAAGTTACCATCACCCTCCCCCAACAGTGACTTCTATTTTAAATTCTCCTGTTCAACTGTATATCAGCCAGTCTTCCACCCCCTAGCTTTTGAAGCATTTCCAAAGGCTTTTTCAAATCTTACATGCTGGTGCATAACTGCTGCCTGTGGGATCACAGACAGAGAATTATGTTTGTTGAGAAAACATTACTAAATTAAATCCTTTATATCCAAAAAGTTAAGACTTTAGATAAAAAAGTACTTTACTGTTGTGTGTGTGTTTTATTCTGTTCAACCACCCGTTTTAAAGATGACATTTTTTTCAGAAGTAAAATATGTATATAGAGAGTTTGTATAAAGAATAGAAACACAGTGTGGTTAGGGAAGGAGTGGAAAGGACTAAGGGGCCTATAGCATTAAAGGTCAATCACTGAGTTATATTATGCTTCCTAATAATATTCTATGACATTGGTTGGTAGTTCTACAACACATTTAGGTAAACAACTCACCTTATATACTGAGTCTCCATAAACACAAAGAAGCGGTTCTGGTGGGAAAAAGATACATGTATATAAGTGAATCACATTATCATGACCATTAAAAAGGGGAGGATACTGCTGCTTATAGAAATCTATAGACATTAAATAACAGTAGGATAAACATATGTCAACATATTGTGTGCAAAAATGACTAAAAAGAGATTAATAAACAGTTGTTAGGTAGGGTGGGGCAAAGATACGAGGGGGTGCTGAGAAGTTCCTGGCTTTGCCCCCTTCCAGATGAAATAGAAAAATGAGTGTGGGGAATATGACAGCCTAATATCTTAGTATGTAACTGTGCAAATATCAGGTGCAAATATCAGAGGCACAAGCAAGTTTCACGTCGTTGGAATTACGAGCTGTTATGATGTTTTTGTTTCTCCAGGGAATGTCAGCAAAGGACATTCACACTGAGATGTCACAAACACTGGGGGAGAAGTATCATTCATTTCCCTTGAAAAACAAAAACTTCATGACTGCCCCTAACTCCAACGATATGAAACTTGCTTGTGCCTCTGCCATCACAGCTTCTCACTAAAAGAAAAACAGTTTTAAGAATCGCAAAGACCTGATATGTGCACAGTTATATACTAAGGTATTAGGCTGTCATATGCCCTAATACTAATTTTTCTATTTCATTCGGAAGGGGGAAAAGCCAGGAACTTCTCACCACCCCCTCATAAATTCCCTGCCAAACGTTACTGCTGTATGTCCAGTCTACTAATCCCTTTTCCAAATATAAGAGCAAATACAAATCTGTATCTTTTTAGCCAAAGTTCATCACTGGACCAAAATTCACCATATTTGTTCATGAACAACCCACAAAAGAAAACAAGCTATGGAAACATTTTTTATTCTCTGACTAGAGAAATAAATGTAGGACCCTATAAAAAAATCAGAGCATATCAGTACAAATATTTTATACAGCCACGCCTAGAGTGCACTTGTGCAGAGACAATATACATTAAAGTATAAATATTTTGTTAGCAAGTAGTAGGCAATTTTACAACAAGCTGCCCCCAATATTTCTAATAATATACTGTACCAGCTCTGTTTATATAATGATATCCTGGTACAATAGATAGTAATAGGGGCTGGATACATAGTACAATGTGCACATTGGTTCAATTTATTTGTGTACAAGCGCACAGTGGTTTAATTCATTTTGAGTGGCAAAAAATTACACTGAACTTTGCACACCTTTGTTGCAGTGCATTACAATATATGGAACCTTAATATCAAATACTACTATGTGCTGTGTTGCTAAAAAGGCTGGATGACAATTTTTTTTTTCGTTTTGTCTGTTTATCACTATTGTGAATTTTGAAGATGAATTACTCCACAAAGTCTAAAACATACCTCCTATTCAAGGGCTAAATTATTTGGAAGCAGGAGACTGGTGGTTACTGGAGGTGATGGATGCGAATTCCTTTAGCATGCTTGGGAAAAAAGTGGGGTTTGTCACTAAGTCACCTATGCACACTGAAGTAAATCTTTTCAAAATTGAGCTCTGCTGCCTACTTCTTTCCCTCTAACACCAAAGCCTTAAGCCATGAATAAGGGGATACGCCAAACCCCTGAAACATGTTGTCAGTATTTTACCATTTACTAGTGTAAAACAAAGTTTTTTAAATCTTTAACACCAAGATTCATAATTGTTTGATCATCTCAAATGTAGTCCAAACAATGATTTCAGTTTAGTTTGGAGGACCAGAATTCACCAATTTTCTCCAAAAACATCATCATTATTAAATAATAATAGATACAAGTGTAAAGAAACTGATTCATGGTTTAAAAAGCTTTAACCCAACATGAATGCCCAAAAGGCTGCCTTACAACATCTTAGGAATATATACCATGTAACTGTCTTATAATAAAATCTGAATTTTGAAACAATTCAGGATAGTACTATAACATCAATATCAATAACCAAAAAAGTTAAGGAAAAACTCCAATAAACTCCAAAAAATATTAATAATATAAAATATCAATACCTACCTGTAGATGTGCTTGTTTCAGATGTTACTGACGAACTGGAAATTGTGGATTTACATGGATGTTTTTTACAACAGTAGAATTGTATCTTGTAATCATAACACATAATTCTTGTTCCTGGATTGTCTTTATTTTTGCATTTCAAACCTGACACAATATCACATGTACCATTTTGGCCTAAGTCTCTCAATCCAAATCCAGAATATGAGCTACTTTCACATTTAACATCTTGAACATAAGATTTATCACTGCATTCTTTGATCACCTTTTTTCTCGCTATCTCAAAGCTCTCTTCATCTCCGGAATCTTTATCTGATGATGGATGGTTTTCATTATACCACTTTGTCCAGTGGCAAGAATAACAAGCAGTTGTTGTTGGAGTTGTAGATGTTGATTTACTGAAAATTCAAACAGAATTTTTGTCTTCTAATTGTTTTTAATGTGTATACAAATTATTCTGTACAAAATTTAGTAACAACGTTATTGCTAAGTTATCAAATTCATGGCAACGCTCCAAAATTAGTCCTGAAGATCTAGGCATCAATTGCCTCTGGTTAAAAAAGGGTTAACAAACAACACAAGAATTAATATTAACATATATATTAGTATTAAGATATATATTAGTACACATACCTTTGCGATCATATTGACATATTATACCCTTTGTGGAACATTCACTAAAATAAAAAAGGAAATGCATACTTAATACAATTGAAGACCTGGTTTATGTCAACTTAAATAGAGTAGATTAGGGTGCCCAATGCTGTAGTCTTGACATTTTGATGAAGTGCACCGTATATTATTTTGCATGAAGCTTATGTGATCTGATCCTCTTTAAATTAGGTTTTGGGAAGCACTTAGCAGCTAGGGACAAAAAGACATTTTATCAAATAGAAAGGTCCTCCCTCAACATAAATCTTGAATGCCACATACTTTTTATACAGCTCAAATAAAAGGCCAATAGGCCTTGCAGCTGCTAATTTTTTTAGTGCTTTAGGGAAAAAAGGGATGCTTAGCATAAAAAACAAGGAGAACATATGGGAAAATAGCTCTAGCTGTTATAAGAGAAAGCTAGCTATAACAGCATAGGTGTGCATTGTGTGTTGTCCAAAACAGTTACTGTAATAATGACTATTGGGATTTTGAGTGCTACTCTGCAATGGCTAGGTTACTAGTTTGAACCACAATGATATATACCATGTGCACTTCTATATAGCGGAGCACCTCTACTATTTGATTCCGCCAGAAATTAATCATTGACTTTAGGCAGGGTTGTGCTTATTACATGCATGAATATGGATGGATGATGTTTGCTGCTGGCAGCCAGCTCTGGAGCATTTACTTTCTATACTGAAAACATAATGGGAAAGGAGTGAACCCCCTCAAAGTGAACAAAATTTTCATCCTAGAGAGTTGTGGCCAGAATGTGTCCCCACTGGGTGAGTCTAGCTCAGTTTAGCAAGAACACAGACAGTAATAAAAATTTGAAAGGTGACTTACCCCTTTTCTACCTACCTACCTTTTCTACCTTTTAGTGTAATTTTATTGCCTATTAACCCTTCACACTGTGGATGATGAGTTACACACACACATAATTCTCTTGTTTTACTTCTACTTTCTACAACTGATCTTACCAGGAATAACAATTCTCTTTACTTGGAACATTTTCTTCATAGTTATAAAAGTTGCCATTTCCATCATCACAGCCACAACGGGGCACACATTTCATAATATCCTCATTTAAATACGGCTTGGATGCAGGGCAGCTGGGGTAACAGCCTAGCATTTGGAGTGAGAGAAAAATGCATACATTTTCTACACTGTAGCAATTCAAAAATCACACAGTTATCGTCAGTGAGATAAATCATAACTGGTCATACCAAAACTCAGCTTCTTGCAATATATATATATATATATATATATATATATATGGATTGTACATAGTGGAGAATAGGTTTTATGGTTCAGCAAATCTCACATAAGGAGTGGCTATACTGGCTCTCCATTGCACTATCATGTGCATGTAGCCACTCTCCTCAGCATGCACCCAGTATGAAATACATTATTAAGTGCCAGCATCAGCATGTAAAATCACTTATAACATCAGTAAAGAAAGGAAAAAGGAAAAAACAGAGTAAAAAAAGAAAGACATATGTGTTTGTAGAATGAAGTGCTAGTGCTCATTGAAAATGTAGCTAGAGCTCAGCAGTGCATGACCAGGGAAGCACTTTCCTTGAGCGCACAAAGAGGACAGATTCATACTTTGAAAAAAAAGGTAAGTAAACATTAAAAAATAAAATGCTAGTTGCTTGGAATTACTTGCTGGACTGAAAAGTGGTTTTAAATAGAGTTTATTACAGTTTAGTGGCACCTTAATTGTTCTGAAAAGCCATCTTATGTGTTTAAATTTAGAGATAGAACTAAAATGTGGAAATCATAGTTGTGAATGAAAAAAGACAGAGAATCAGTTTATTACGTGTCCCAATGAGATACAAAATTACCGGGATATGTTTTCTAAACAATGAAAAAGTAACACACCTACAATACTACAAAGGGATAGATTTTATTCATACCTTCAAGACCTGACAGTTCATATAGGCACTCTCCTTTGGGATTGCTGCAGGTCTTCATACATTTGTCACCACAAGGTCTGTAGTGCCATGCACATTCTCCAGCATCATTGTAATAATCACAGAATATAGCTGGGGAGTGCAAATAAGGGAAGGTTTGTTATTTCAAATTTACTGCATAGAACCATAAACAAGTGACTAAGGGAAAAGGAAAGACGTTTTAAGAACTCGATCCGTTAAAATGGGAGAAAAGGAAAAAACACATAAGCAGTACATCTTCACATGCAAATTTGCTTATGTTTTGTACTTTGAAGACCCTGAAAGTACAGAAAAATACCCGTTGATAGAGAGTAAATTAGGTGTTAGGTTATATTACACACATCAATTTTGTAAACTAAATTGTGTCCTTTCAGTTTAGGATTTGGAAATCTACTGCAACTTTTCTACCTTACTAATTTTCTTGATATTAGGACCTAATCCTCATACACAAATTAGATGGACATTCATCAATTGATAAACAACATCAGTGGACCACTGTACAAATGTCACATTTTCTCCTGAAATGAGCATTACTGTAATCGTGGGTGACTTTTATCTGACATGTGTACATAGCTATAGCTAGTGTAAATACGTTCCTTGAGAAAGGTCATAAGACTGTGTATCTGTAAAGTATACACAGGCATCAGGAAGTTATGTCTCATGACTAGGGTAATTCGGATCTTCGCCCCACTACTTACACTACCCTCTTTAACCAAAACCACACTGCCAACTTACCTTTTTGGACTTAAAATGGCTGGCAAGCAGCTGTTTATTTAACAATAAATAAAAAAACTTTTAATAATACACACAATAAATAACCGTAAATATACCCATTATTTAAATAACATACATTAACACAAATTAACATAAATGACCACATACCATTTACATTTACCATTTACTATTTACATAACATTAACATACACATTAATATATAAATTCACCCATACCTTAACATATAAAACTTTCTTCAACCAAATAAAAAAATATAAACTTATATAACAAACCCCAACAAACCAGCTCGAACTTAAACAACTAGGCTGCAGATCAAAGAAAGATAAAGTCCCCACGAACCAAGTATAATTTCCATTTTTTATCACATCGGCCCCAGCCACCCAGCACTGCCTCAGGGGCCCCACACCATAACACCGTTAAATGGGCACCTTACCACAAGGTTGCCCTTCCAAAATGACCATTAGAACTCTTACCCTCCTAAACCTCAACTGCCCCTTTTCCCTGCAAACAGGGTGGGTGGATGGTAAATTTTCTTCTTCCAAAACACTGTTACTCACTTTCTAAACTTTCTAACCTTCTACTTAGAGTCCCTCTACTCTCTTCCCTCTTCACTTCTGACCCAACCCCTTGCTAACCCCACCCCTACTGCTTATAACTCACATTAACCCTTTCAGCACCTGCTGGGGCTGCCCTCACACCCTATCATGCAGCCTTACGCCTTGTACCCTGCTGCGGGCCACAAATATACTATAAGCAAAGCTTTCCCAGCCTGGAACAGGCTGATTCAAAGATTCAGATAATTTGAGGATCAATTTTGTTCTGCATTTATATTTATATTCATACTCTAACTAAAGATGCGTACACATGTGCAATTTTGGAAAGGTTCGTGAAAGATCCTTTCCAACGACAAAAGACTACACGATGCATGAACAAGTGCTGTACATACAGCACCGTTCTTCTCTTTGGAGAGGGGAGGGGGAGAACGACGGAGCGGCACCCTTCTGCACGCTCTCCCCCTTCCCTTACATTAGGATCGCTCACCGTTCATCGTTCATGGATCCGCCAGGACGGATCCACGGACGATGAACGACACCGACTGTACACACGCCAGATTCTCGCCCGATATCTGGCCGATGCCGAATATTGAGCGAGAAAAATCTGACGTGTGTACGCAGCTTTAGACAATCAAAAGGACGTGTTAGTCCTCTGCATGTTTAAAAAAAATAAAAAAACATTGTCAACAGTGTCTGTTATAGTGCTCTGCTTTTCTTCCATACTTTTCAATTAGTGTAAAACAAAACATTTTGTTGTAACACTTACGACATATAGTTGGTGTTCTCCATTTTATGCACACTCCTTTCTCACTACAGGCCTGAGCATATGCTGCAACTGCAGTACAGAAACATTCACAGTCTCCACCAGAACCACAAGAACACGAGTCACTGATACAAGAACCATAATAACTGGTAGGGTCCACCTGGATGTAGAAATACATGGGCAATATAAAATTGTTATTTCAGTATTAAGAACCTGAATATCTGAATAATGCAGAAACAGAAAAGGTATATACAAAGAACTTCAGAGAATGGGGGTGTAATATGTATTTTCCATCTCTGTGCTCACACCAATTCTAAAATACAACTTGTTATTCTTTGCTCATGCTATTGGTGTTAAAAGAATATGGAAAGAATACATGACCTTTTTTTTAAAGTTGTATTTACATGACTGTCTCTACCGTAAGTTAGTACACAATCTCTGGTGCAGGTAGTACCATGCAGGTGCAGTATTACATGAAATTCTCTTTTTGTTGAAAGTTCTCTTAGATGCTACGTTCTACAATGGACACTAAGGAACAAACAAAGCTAATGTTCCCAGTGTCCAATGCATAATGAAGGGTTGGAACCGTAAGTTGAGGATGTTTTGGCACAACATAGTTTAGAACCAAGAATCAGTAAGGGCATTTTAGGCCTTATATGTCATATTTCTTGCATGACATACAGATCATCTCTGGGATTATATAAAAACATTTAATAGATACCTTCCTAATTCTCATTCCTAATACAGTTCTTAATTAGTACAGTTGTAATTATTGGGGCTTTGAAAAAATATTTGAAAAAAGTATTTTTGAATGCATGCCTTAATTACAATAGAATAAATGCATTATTGATACTATAAAAACTAGTAAGTAGCATTTGTAAAAATGAAAAATAATTTACCTGAGGGTGGCAAGGTTGAAAAACATCGCTGGTAATAATTGCACATTGCTTTGTTGCCCAAGCTTTCTTTTGTGGGTTGATGGAGCAAGGGTTCTTGATATCATGTGCATCTGGGCACTTTGGATCTGTTTTCCAGCTATTATAAAATTCTATCAAGTTCTCTACTACTGAATTACTTCTTGTTGTAAAATCATTATTTGCATTATCATCATAGTTTCCACAGATGCCGCATACATTCCTCTATGTAATGGGACAAGCAGAGATAGAAACAATATTTAATTAGGTGGCAGGACAATCATACAGTATACATAGGATTAATTGAAACTTTTGCCAAAGTTGGTCACCCATAACAAAACATTGTGTTTGCTTTGATGAGACAATATGAATATATAATAAGCAAGTGTGAAACAGATGTTTGTGTAAATGTGTTTTATCTGACTCAGTAGACAGTTTTAAAAAGGTCAGATATAAAAATATGAATTTATATGAAAAATATATCTAGATTACCACTGGAAAAGGCAAGCATAAAAAGATGGAAACAATTGGAGCATAAGCAACCCCACCCCACCAGTCTCACATAATGAATCCCAAGAGACAGGGACCGCCAGAGGCCCTGAAGTCCCATTGAATTCTTTGTAAATGTCAATTTTCAATAGATCCTTTAGTCATCAGTCAGGGTGAAGAAGACAGAGATAAAAAAAACTCTATTTTTATAGTGCTATTTGCTGGGAACCACACCAGTGATGCCCCTAGCAAAGAAGTGTTTTCATAGAGACTAGCAGTAAGTCTTTATGTGATCCAGAAACAAAATTGCTAGCTTCAAATTGCCCGTGTGACATGGCTTTTAATGTACAGAAATCTCAACGTGGGGGTAACATTTGTTATCCATAAGACCTGGTTGAGTAGATGCACAGCAAAAAGATTTTTAAGCAGACAACCCCAAAATCTCAAACAGTAGAGGCTGAAGAAAGTTACGTTTAAGTGAAACTAAGGTAATAAAAATAAAAAAGAAACTGTGAGCAGACAGGTTCTTTGTTGCAAAAGAGACATTGCCTGATTGCAATTTTTTTAATTACACTCACCTGCCCTTTCTCCAAGCGGGTCCTCTTCTGAGTTCAGGAGAAAGAAGGTAATTAATTCCCAGCTGCTTGAGGTATGTCAGGATACCTTGCATTTTACACTTAGTTGTGTATGTGCAGCTTAATGCACATCAAAGAAAAAATAGCAAAAAGGAAAGTATCTTTTGTTTCAGACACTACCTGTCCCTTCTGCAATATATAAATGACCTGCTCATATTTTTTTTTTGTTTACATTTATTTCTACTTTAATTAGATTACCAAACAGGTGAAAAATTCGTACCTTGAAGTTGGAGCTGAGTTTTATCTGGATAGCAGACTTGGTGTCCCACAAGATGAAGAAATCATTATGTTTTAAAATTAGGTAAATTCCTCTACGAACAACTTCAAACTGAACCTTATTCTTTTCTTCTCTCTTTACAACCTCAATCTTCTCATTGTCAAGACGCAGCTCTTCATCCTGACAAATACAAATACTTTACACACCCATATAGCCTATTACATATAAACAGCAAGTGAATATGGACTGAGTATCTGGAGCCTAAAGTTTGCAGAAAGTTTACTGTGAAGAGCTTATTTGTGCAAAAAAAAAAAAAATAGAGGCATTTTTTCAGCTTTATTTCACCATACAAAGATCTAGAGCTCTCCATACACAACATTGACGGTATTGTTTTATGCCTGACTCAGTAGGAGGCATGTCAGACATCTGCAAAGGTGGAGTATTTTTTGGAATATCTGTCATCTAAATACCTTAGCAATATGGTTTACCTAGGGTACATAATTGACCTAATTCATGTTGTCATTTAAACAAAATATAAAAACAATAAAAAAAAATCATAAGTTATTAATGGACTCCTAATGTGAACAGTAAGAAAACCAGTAAGATAAAAAAGAACAGTAAGTATGTAATACCCCTTAAAATAAACCACACCCATTCTTGCCTGCATTTTTTTGACTGGAAAGGTGATAATCCTACATCCACACTTTATATGACATGGGACCACTCAGAAGTATTGTTTTTGACAGATTGTTGAGTGCTGGTGTTCACCTGTAAGCTCTTCTCTTATAGATTGTTAAAATAAGGCACACGGGAGTGAGGCACACGGTACAAAAGCATCCTAATGTTGTAACTTTGATGGTCATGGATTAAAAAGTAAGGGAAGATGATGTTTATGAATTGTTTAATAAAAATGAATGTATTCAAGAGTATACAGGTGACTACCAGCACTGAGCAAGATGGATTTACGTCCATTTTATTTATTTACTTATTTTTGTCTTGTAAATTTTTGAATTATGTTGTAATGATCCATTGATATACTAGATATGTAAACCTTGATTAAACATGCAGATTGAATAAAATAATAACTGCTGTTGTAATTGTGGATATCCTCTGTATAATTGTTCAGTTCAATTTGGTCCTGGAATTTGCAGAATATAAACATGTACTGAATAAAATTGAAGTCTAAATTGGAATTAAAAAGTCTTTTGGAGGCTGAACTCACCCATCTCTTTATGTATTTGTAGATCACAGTACAATTAGCCGTATTTATAAAAAAACATCTAATGTTACACTTACTGGCCATAATGACTTGAAGTTTATGAATGTTAAATCCTTATTTTTCCAAACGTTTTCCCTTGCAATAGATCTAAAGCCAAAACTTGTTTTTTCCAAATTTTGGACAGAGCATTGAATGGTTATAACCCATGAGGGCTGTCTTTGCTATCTGTATGCCGGTTAACAAATCACTCCTTCAATTTTCAACATTTTTCCACTAAGTTTGAGCTATATATATTTAAATATTTTCGGAAGACCCACTGCATTCTCCCACTGGTCTTACAGATTCATTAGACAGCACATGAGAGTATTACATACACAGGTATTCACTCTGCATTCTCACCATTGAAAAACTTAATTTACCCCCATTTGCATTGTGAAATGAAAATTATTTGTTTATTTTATTCACTTACCCCCAAAAATATCTTGATAGTTCTGGAACATATGGTGCCATTGAAACCACACTGCACATTCTGGATGATTACTCTGAAGGAGCTTTGGCCTCCATTCTCACCACAGTTATCCTTTGGAGGAAAAAAGGTAATAAAAGTAGTTGAAGACTGTATTATGTTATCCATTGTTTAAGCAGTATCCTTTGCTGGCTAACTTAAAGTGTAACTCTACTATAGTTAAAATAAAAACATTTCCCTCTGGGTGATCTTAGTATATTACAAGAATTTTAACAAATTTATTTGCAGATTGTTACATTTTTTATTTTTATGCATTGTCTTCTTTATAAGGATGCAATAATTTTGTTAGCAGTTCAAAAACCATATTGTCAACAGAAAAAATAAATCTGTACCTGAACCAAAGTGTATTCACATGATCCACTAAAGGTGAAAAGCTTGTTGTCAAAGGATATGTGATGACCATCCCCATAAACGGAACAGCTCCCCAGGCACTGTTTGAGGGTGCACTGCCACTTCCTGTTCTTGCATGTGCTAAACAGGGAAAGAAGATAAAAGTAAAGTCAACTTTGACCAAACATACCTTTGTCACACTTTTCTTTAAAATATATTATTAATAAAGGTGAATGTTGACAGTAGTCAAAAGTTTTAGACAATGCTGTGTTTTAATTACTTTTTATATTAATTTATATAAATATAAAGTGTTTTGAAAATCCAACTAAAATTTCACATACATACAAGAACAGTTAGCGGCCTAGACAAAATTAAAATGCTGTACCAAGTATTGCAGGCGACAGCTATGGTGCTGCCTGGTGCGTATGCAGCTTCGTTATGAATGCATGGACATTGATGTTCATGGATACAGTCTCCTTTTCCATTAGAAACCAAACCTTTAGGGCAAACACATCCTGAAATGCACTGGGGACTGTACTGTGAAGGAATAAAAGAAAAATTCCAGTTAATTTAGAAAAACCATATGCCACAGAACATGTCATAATGCTAAAATTCAGTTTGGACAAATATAAGAACTGTCACTGCCACATTTTTTTGAACTAAACAATTTTTTTTTTACTGAACAAGAGTGCAGTATGTGAAGTCAGAATGAACACAGAACTCAGTAATCTGCATACTTGTAACAATCAGCTACAAAGTTTAGAAAATTAATCAGAGTGACATTCTGGTAACTAAACTTTTCAGTTGCAGAGGTCAGTAAGGGCAAAATACATATTTCTACATATTTAGAAAAAAAATACTTTTTTTTCTCATGTGCTGTGATATTTCTAGGGCTCTTTGAACCGATTTTGGAAATGGGTATGGGGTATACTCTATATATTCCATAACCGAAGGGCGAAATAAGCCAGGAGCGCCTTAGATACATCCAGATCCTAAATAATCTCCTTGTCTGCAGATCCCAAAGATATAACTGATGTGTCGTGGAGGTGCTCCCCTGCAACAATGGCCCTTGCAATTGTTGGAAGTAGGATGGGGCCTGTTTTTTGCCAAAAAGAAGAGGGAGACATTCTATCCAGGAAAGTCCCAAGTATTTAAAGGTCTGGTTCCAATATTAGCAGAAACCACACAGCCTTTTTTTTCATTTGCGTCTTTGGGCAATAAAATTGCCATTAAATTTCTGAAAGACATTTGCAAAGATGTTAAATGTTTGCAAGCAGTTCCTTTGTAAGTGTAAACAGAATCTTAATTGCCAAAGAAGGAAAGGGACAAAAGCGTGTTTTTAGGCAAGGGGATCTGGTTTAAGATTAGTTATGATGAGTGAATTTCGTGTTAAAAAGGACAAAATAAAAAAATGGAAAATTAGGAGGAATGAGTAAAAGTGAATCTTAGAGGGAAAATTAATTCAAATGAATGAAAAAAGGGATGCAGCACTCTTGAATAAATGAACAATAAACTTATAAATAGCCCTCTTTGTGTTTTGGTGTGAATTCTTTATTGAAAACGTGAAGCAAAAATTACCTTGAAAAAGTTAAGCCTGGCATGTTTGAATTAAAAAAAAAATACTTCAAACAAAATCTTTTACAGTATATAATGTCTCAAACACTAAAATGTGCTTTAACATCTCACAAGCCTAGTAGGGAAGTAAGGGAAGTTATTTGTGTGTCATTGGTCTATTTTACTTACACAGTCCATGTCCAGGGTATCACAACTTTTTTGACACTCCACACCTTTAGTGTCCTTGGGAGCAGATGTGCAATTATGATAAATAAGTGGATGGGTGCAAACTAGTAGGAAAATATAGATAAAAATAAAAAAATTATGATTCTTAATAATTATGATAATAATGATCCTTCAATTACAATGTAATATAAACGTACCTGTTTTTTTAATGGCTTTACCCATACAATTCAGCTGGCCTTTTTCACAGGTGCTATAAGAAAAAACACAACACTGTTTATTTAAACCACAATCAGCCACATAAAGTATAAAGTCTGTGTCTTAAAAAAAAAGGAAATATCCTAAATCAGATAATTTCTGGGTGTAATGAATTATAGCAGCTTGGTAAACAGAACCAACATAAAGAAACAACCAGATTTCATATTTTTCTTATTTAATATTATGTTAATTTAGGTTGCTTGCTATGGATTACTAAATCCATACTAAAAATCCTAAAAATAAAGTCACATTGGAAAGAATAGAGAATAACAATATGAATTTGATATATTATGGCACCCTAGACCATTCAAAACCTCTAGTGCTCTTTGATTGGCTGAGGAAAGCTTTCCCCAGCCAGTCAGGGAGTACTAACGCTTTTGAACGGGGATACTTGTCCCAATTTAACCTCTAGTGCCGCGGATCGCAAACAGGATTGCCAGGGCTGCAAGAATGATTGCAGCCCTGAGAATCCACAGTGATTCCAGGGCTCTAGAAGTTAAATAACAAAGAATGCGGCCATGGTTTCAGTTTCTTAAAAAAAAAAAAAAAAAATCTGTGGGTGATCCATGCATATTGTAAAGGTTTTACCAAACAATACTCTTTTCCATCCCGAAGAAAAAGCCATTTGTTTCACCATGTCCCTTGCAGCCTCATTCCTAAATGGCAGCATCTGGTGCACTACCAGGTACAGTTTCAGTGTTCAGTGTTCTGATTCTAAGTTGCAGTTACTTCAAACTTTTAGAAGTTACTAACTCTTAGGGAGGATTTATCACAGCTCAAATTCACGTTAGAAGATAAGCCTGTATATTAATGCAGACGTCTGTGAAAATCGGTGAGCCATTTGCACAATTATATTTTTGGGAACCAGTGTACAGAACGCCTTTAAGTTGCCATGTTGCATTTAAATTTTTGGTAAGTTTTAAAATATGACAGTAGCTGCAGGTAGAAAAGGAAGAGAATGCCTAATAAGATGAAAACACAAAATGGTTTGTGAAGAATTTGTAAATGCTAAGATTTGAGTATGCTAAGATTTAAAGTATAGCAATGAAAAGTTAAACTAAAATAGAAAGCCCAATTGTAGGGTTATCTGAAAAGGCAGCAGCAGGTAGACACCGGACTCTCCACAAAAATATTTACTCCTGCCAAGGCTACCTGGACAAAAGTTAAATCTCTTTATCATGTATCTTTAATAATCATTATCATAAATCATTTAGCAATATAATCTTACCAAGCAATTCCATTTTCCTCAATCATTTCTCCAGACTGCATGACATTGCCTTGGTAATAACAGGGGCAGGAATGAGCTGCTACACAATCTCCATTGTCATTCATATAGGTGCCCTCACTGCACACACAGCCATCCACAGGATAAACTTTGGTGTTTCTTGTAGCATCTGCCTCACTAAGGGACCGACAAGTAGGCTGGAACTGATTGACATTATACCGGTATTCCTGGGACTCTTTGCAGGTCTGTGTATATTTTTCTACGAGAAGCAAATATTAGAATAGTTTATAAAACAATTAAGTTACACATTGTACAATTACGATTAGGTATGAAGAAAATATGAAGTGAGGTCATGCTTCAAAATCTAATCTAAAAAAGTAAACCTATGCACACACTGTTATATACATATCATATGTTTTAAAACAAAGCCTCCACCCTTGCAGATATAGACATTGCATAAAAATGCATCTTCACGGTTTACAAGAATAGCTTTTTTCCCTTATTTTTATTTTATTAGTTGCCTATTTTATTATTTTTTTTTCTTATTACTTTCTTTAACATCACAGTTTGGGTAGCCTGCTAGTGTTATAATGCAAACAAACAGCAAGTGTTTCTGTTCTGATAGCAACAGATTGAGTACAAGCATCTACAGAGGCCTTTTTTACTGCTTGCTGAGAATATGTTAAGTACTGTACAGATAGACATATAAAAGGGTTTGAGTTTATTTTTAAATGTTCACTCTCCCGATAATAAAATGCTGGTCCTGACTTCAATACTTTGAACAACTTGTGTTCTTGTACAGGCTTACTTTGAATGAGATTGGGCATGTGCAGAAGAAGTAGCCTGTAGCCTCCTGGGGTACGTGACGTAGGCCGAAACAGTAAAAACAGAAAAGACTTCCCCTTTTTTTTAAAAGTTTATTTTTCCTTTATATGAAAAGTTAGCTACCGTTTTATATAAAATAAAAGTGTTGATGATAGGTCGACTTTAAAAATCTGATTGTCTATTTTTGGAAGTAGGTTTAAACTGTATTCTAAAACAGAATGATTCATACATGAGCGGTATGTCAATGAAACAAGATACTAATTTTGCTTTCAATTCATTTTTTATACCTTATTCTGTTAGGTATTGCAGATATATTTATGATGACATTGCATAACAAGTTTACAGGTAATAAGAAGAAAAAAATAGCTTTCTAAGAAGGAATCAGAAATATAGTTCTGCATTTACAAATGGTGTAGTTAGAAATGTAGATTTAGAACTTTAGAGTAAAAGCTTTGATAGAAGTAGAATACTTACGGCACACCGTGTTTCTCCAGCCAGTGAGAAGCACTCCTTTCTTAGCACATGCAAAAGCGTAAGAGGAAAGGACAGCACACATGCATTCCTCACTGTCTGTACCACTGCAGGTATCTGTCATACAGTTCTAGAGAACACACAACATATATAAGCAACTTAAGAGCAAAAACATATAATTTTCTATAAAATATAGAAAACAAGATTAGAACTGGCAGAGAGATTATTCACATCAAACGGTAAAGTGTAGATAAATGCATTTTTTTATGTTTGGATGAAGTAGAGAAGGTTTACCCTGTGTCAAGTTACCCTATGTCAACTGGGGGGACTCATCCTTTTTATTTGTCCCTGGGAACATGGTCACTAAGACAAAAAGTCAGGGGAAAACTAAAATTGCCAGCATAGCACTAGCTGAATACATCTGGGTGTCTTTAGGACTGGCAGTGAATCTAATAGTAGTTACACTGGACTTGTAATACTGTAATGGGCTCTTGTAAAGCCAAAGATTTTTTCAGCCTATTCAAGCTGCTTCATCAGTTCTACCAGTGTAGAAAATACCCCAGCAGTTGTATCGACACAGCACAAAAACCTTCCACGCACCCGCACGCATGTATACCTTCCACGCACGCATGTGATACCGCAATTTGTTCAACCACCCTCTTCATAGGTGTTAAACCTTCAAATAACATGGTAAAAGTTATAAATTGTTTTAAAATGCCAGCACTTGTAGAATTCATGAAGCAGCGTGGAAGGCTGCAAAAACACATTCAACATTGCAAGACCAAGTTCAGCTGAATGTGGCTAACTACCACCATTAGGTATACAACAACCTGGATAAATGAGAACATTCACAGATGACAAAAAGTGGGATGGAAGAGACAGACAGCAAATAAAACTGACCTGATTGGGGTTATAACCCTTATCTGCTTTATACTATGTATTTTAAATGGGTTTCTCAGAACTGCAGACCACTAATTTCATAGAAGCATTTTATATTTAAAAAGGCAACCTTGAAAATGTTTCTTAGGTATTTGTTTGCAGATCACAATAAATAAACAAATGTCAAATATAAACAAATATTGAACAGGAAAATGGGTAAAGCATATATACAGCTACACACAAAACATGAAATAAACACTAGGTGGGGCCCCCTATCCATTTTAAGAAATCTTGTAATCTAGGTTGCAGTAGCAGAAAAAAAATGATTTAATTAAACAGAAATCTTTCTTTTCAATTTCAGACACCTCTTATATAATACACCAGTTAAAATATACCACAATGATTATATTTAACCATTTTTTATTTCTATTTATTTAACTTTGTTTTAGTTAAAGCACTTTAAGTAATCATTTCAGACTGTTCTTTAGCCATGCAAAGAATGACTGGAGCAAACGCTGGGTATTCTAATACACATTACCCTTCAAAATCAATGTGCTTTTCTTAAACAGTAAGAAAAAAGAATAAAATACAAATCAGGGGTGTAGGTAAACATACTAGTATTAGTTTATGATATGATAGTATAGATAGCGGTGTGGGGGGCTTAGATTATATCAAGATACAGGTATGTGTAGGTATGTTAATCGTTTTAATAACTTAATTTCATTCTAATTAATATCAGATAAAGAGGGTCTTTAGTTGTTTTCGGTGGGATCTATCATGACGAGAGGGGATCTGTGGATTATGAGGGGGGCATTTATCCAAATTTTTTTATATTTGTTATGTTTTTTAGATATACTTAGATTCAGATCCTGATCAGTTTGCATAAAGAATTCAAGCCATACCTTTCCACTTAGCACTGTTTTCAGTAAGCAATGTAGAAAAATCACATTCTGCTATGGTTATTCTCTGTTAAGATTCTGTGTTGCAGAATACTAATCATTTTCTTATTTGCAAATGTAAATTAGGCCTAATGTTGTCTACCTGAATTAACAAAAAAGTTTAACTTACAACTTACAACGTGCATCTAACAAGTTAGATGCACGTCAACTACACCGTTCCCTTTATGTATTATGGGGGAATGGGGGTATAGTCATTCAGCATGACTTCATTTAGTCATTCTGATATTGGTAATCTGATAAGGGAATAATCTTGAGTTCTGCTAAAAAAATTTAACACAGCCACTGACCCTCTGGTGTTCCCAAATTTTAATCATCTGGAATTGTTTGGTAAAGTTAATAGACACTCAGACACTTTAGGATCTTTAAAATGCATAATACATGATCCATATTACATACATATATAATCTCATTTCTATGGGCTCCTCTACTGTTTCTTAGATTAAAACCACTCAAGATTCCTATGATTCTCACTGGTAGGATTTCCCTAAAGGCATTTGAACGAATAGGTACGTTTTATACAATAAAACATAGGGACATTACCGCATGATAAATAAGAGGGTTTTCCGAGCTGTGGCATGCAGAGAAAGGTCCAGTTGGAGATGTTAGCAGAGCACACCAATACTGTGCATATTTTTCTGAAAAATAAACAAATGTAGTAGATAGCAAGTTGAGAGAAAAAAACAATATACACCATGATCACATTTAGTTTACCTTACATAAAATACATACCCTTCTCCACATTGAGTGAACATGGGTCCTCATAGCTGTTTTTGATATTTGGACAGTTGGCTAATGTCTTCCAGGTATTAACAAAGGCTGCAGCAGTTCCTTCAATGACTCCACTCAAAGCTTTAAAATCATCAGCTTGAATATTGTTGTAATTCCCACATAAACCTATAACCAATAAAGATATTATAAAACTTTTGTTTTTTTTTTCATGATAGCTTTACAAAAATGCAAAACAGGTTTGATTTTCCACATCTGAAGGAATTAAAACAAATGCCCTGTCACATGGAATATTTAGATCAGCCTCTCTCGACTTTTTTATAGTGGGAGAATCCTTGAAATAACTTTCAGGTCTTCCAGGAACTCCTTGCTATACTTATTATTTCCCCAGCTCACAGTACAGGTCGTCCCTGTGTTAAGGACATCCAACATACGAACGACTCCCAGATATGAATGAGGCTTCCCTGCTCTCTGGTGTGCTGGACAGAGGTTTGATGGGGGGTGTGAAGGCCCGTTTTGGTCTTTTGGTTGTAACTCTTTAATGACCAAGACAAACTTCTCAGCACAGCTTGCTCCAGAAGTTAATGAATGTCTAGGCTCTATATTATTTTGCTTTGTTTGTGATTAACACACAATGAGGATTTGATACAGGAACTGACAACACGCTGCCTAATAATATGTTGGGACAAACATCTGTCCTAAATGCATTTATCAAAGTAATTGTACCTGTTCTGACATATACAAATTCAACTTAAGAACAAACCTACAGTCCCTATCTTGTATGTAATCCAGGGACTTTCTATAAATTAGTGTGGTGGTCACCAGGAAGAATGGCTCCTACGTTGCTGGCGAGTGAGAAGAATGTCACCCTTACAGATGGCTAAAAGATTATTGGTATCAGTTAAACAGATATCAAGCAAATATTTTTTAAATACAACGCATGGTTATTATTCATTTATGTGCTTTGTGTAATCCAGTGTTAAAAGTTTCCTCAGTGAAGGAACATCATAAACACACACCCATAGTTATTTGCAAGCAACCTGTTGGGTCCTTCCCACACCTTGGTTCTCTGTTCAGGTTATGTGCAGTAATGATCTCAGCAGTACATTTACAAGGTACTATGTTTGCAAAAGCATGTAGTGCGCACAATGTAGTATCTATCTTTTGTGGATATTAAAGTTTATATTAAAAAAAAACTCCCACTGGTAAACCCCTGCCTTGGGGAAGATACTACATCTACTGTCTTTCCACAGCAGCCCAATAGAGAATGCTTGGGGGAGACAGTGGTTCAGTACCACTCACTGTCACCGGCTATGAAATCTGCAAACACAAGTTCTTTAAAAGCATTTTGATTCTACAATTCTATGTAAAGGTTTCAATTTGTCAAAGAACAGGATGTCATGAAAAAGTAAAATTTCCTCAAATTTTTATTCCCATCTGCAAGACCATTGTCATTCATTTTAGTATTTCGATTCTGGGTACTTGCTGGCCGGAAAAAAAATTGTAGTTTGTTTTCTCTTCTGGAGAAAAACACTTTCTGCCTATGTGTTGTGGCCACCATCATCTGCTAAATTCTTCTGAACATCCAGAAATTAAAGAATGTCTTTAATATGGTGTAGACAAACTTCACCATTTGATTATTTAGGACATGTGAGATGCAAGCATGTGATGCAATATACTAGTACCCAGCCAAGAGTAAAATATGCTTTAATGTGAAAGAACCTTAATGTGAAAGAATCTTACCGCATGTCTGATGTTCAAAAGAAGAATCTATATCAATATAAACTTGCATTACTGGTACACACTGAACCATCAAGGACAGTCCAAACGCTGTATGTATGTTCAAATAGAAGGATGTAGGCTGAGATATTGTCATATTGGCTGTAAAAAAAAACAACATACTGTTAGTCAGGACTTTATATCTCCTCTGTAAAAGCAGAGGAGATTTTGTTGAAGCAAATTTTACTAAGGTTTTTTTGCCTTCCTCAGGACCAACTATGTCTTATAGGGTTTTATATCTGGGATATGTTTCCCTAGTGGTTGAACTTGATGGACTTATGTCTTTTTTCAAAGTAACCTACTATGTAATGGTTCTTCAAGTTGAAGTAAACAACACTTAATGAAAAGAGCCAATGAGCAGGATTTAATTATGACAGAAGTATTTGCACATATACAAAAGTGGAAACATTGAATACATTAGCCAAAGACCATCTCCAATATTAACAATATGTTTTACCAAGGTAACCTGGGGCTTTCAGACTTTTAGTTTCCTCCTAATTAAAACCTCAAGGGTTTCCTTTACATTTCCAGTAGGGACAAACATGTCCATACTCACCAACTGAAACAGGCAGTTGAATAGTCATCCAGTTAAGAAAGGCGACACAGTTTTCTTTAACACTCAGAACCTAAATAAAGAAGATAAATAAGATAAATAGGACTATAAAACATTTTTTCTGATGTTAACGTAGGAGTGTAGTGTGCAAGGTATCTGTTAAAGAACAAAAATACTGAATGTAAAGTTTTTAATTTTTTTAAAACGTGAACATCTGGTTACCCACAGTGCAATTTGCCACTCCCAAGCACAAATTGTTCCTATGTAAGTCTGGGCCAGATTTCTCATAAAAACACCTAGGCCATGGCCTAGGTTGCCATGGTAACGAGGGCAGCATTTGTTCAGCACCCCAGTTTCTCTGGAATTGGGAAAATGTAGGTGCAAGTGGGAGGAACCCTCCCCTAAAATTTCATCACTATGGAATCAATAGAACTTAAAAAACTCAACCCATCAAAACATCCTGCCTGGCCTGTCACACATAACTGTCTGCTTCCTCTTCTTGAAACCCAAATTCTCTTTAACCAGAAGACATAGGGTAAACAAAAATGTACAAGCAAGTGGGGGACTCTTGTGGCTAAAACCCCATTTCTAAAATATAAACACTATTGAACTTTATAATGATCATACAGTGCTACCCTGTCACACATAACTGGCCATTTGTCAGATTTAGAACCCTAATTTCTTTGAAAAGAAGCGATGTAGACAACTGAAAATATACTAGTAATTGCATTTTCCCCTTTGGCTATTTTGCATACAAAGTGCATGTCTCTGCTTTCTGGTTCACAAATGAGCAGGTACTAATAACTGAGTGGAAAGTTTTTACATTTTTTAAAACATGAACATCTGTTCTCATGTTCATCTGGGCATATTTCTAATAAGGCCACCTATGCTGTGGCCTAGGTTGCCATGGTAACAAAGGCAGAATTTGTTCAGAACCCCAAAAAAGTATAAATCCAGCCCTGATGTTAGTTACCCCTCAGCAGACCTGAATATGATATGTAACCCCACTATCTTGTTCATGCTTTTTCTTATGCACCGGCCTTGGGTTACACAGTGTTTTGTACATGTCTACTCCCTCATGATTATGATTTATTTCAGTTGGTACTGCACCCTACCTTGTTGGGGTGGTCCTGGGTTTCCCTTTGGGTTACAGCTAAAGAAAACTGAAATAAACTATTTTACACTCATACTTACAATTTCACCTCCGCTCAATACCAAAACTACTCCTTTCAGGCAGGATTTGCTGTTACTTATTCCACACCTGCGTAAATCTCCCAGTAACACAAAATCATGGCCAGTGGAGTGCTGTAATACATGAAAAGAGATCTGAAGCTTTATGATGTTCAAATAATATTGAAATCTGCATTATCTGTCTTTACAGAATGAATACCAGCCAATGCATAGATACAAAGCAATACCTAAATACATAACTGAGATTTAAAATCTCAAAAATGTTTTCTTTAAACAGTTATTCCCAACATCCACTAAAAATTCTTAAACTGATCAATGACATAGTCAGACCCTATTACTGACATTCTTTAGCAGCATCCAGCTCACAAACGGCTTAAAAGACCCATTTGTAAACAAATAGTTTGCTTTTGCCCCATCCCCACCCCTCCATCCAAGAAAACAAAAACACTCGGTCCAGTCTCTAATGCTTCTATCTGGAATTTTGAAAACCCTCCTAAAATGCACATGTACATCTTGCAATGAGCTGAAATGCATTTTTGCTGGAATCTGCCCCCCAGAAGTGACAAGAGGGTGCAGTGATACTTCCCATACTATCTGGAAGCATTGGAGACAAGACAGAGGTGAAGCCATTTATGTTGATGGTGTAAAGTGGTTGCTAACAAAGTGGGCCTTCTATTTTCCCTGGATGTCCACATTAACACTGCATGTTACTCAAAAGCAACAAACTTTAATGTAAATAAAACGCCTTTTAATAAACTTCTCTTATTTGATGCTATTTGGTCTACAAAATATACCTCTGAAAACTTTTTTTATATATGTTCAATAAGTGGAAAAATAGTAATTTTGTCAGCTTGTAACTTTCTGGGCTGTTCGCCTGTGCTGTATTCTTGGCAGCTACCTTGTTACCAGCTATATCTGAGGACTTCAGAACTTCCCTCGATGCTATAGAGAAGTAGGGTATAGTTGACTGAATAGTGTGTTTCTCTAGTATTTATGTCTTACAAATATCATTGATTTACTCAAGGAATAAACAGTTTATTTATCATAATGATTATTACATTGGAAGAATTTATTTATTACCTTTGCCAGGACATAACTACAGTCTCCATTGATATTATATCGTAATCCATCAAAAGTTGTAATATGTGATCCTCCTTCAACTGAGCAGCTGCTTGTGCAAGGCAGCTCTTTACATTTCCACTTTCCCTTAGAGCAGGTGCTAAAGAAGAAGCAGCAACATAAGTCATATTGTATGGTGCCATACAAACACAGTATATTCCCCCCTATTTAATGTACAGCGCTGCGTAATATGTTGGCGCTATATAAATCCTGTTTAATAATAATAATAATAATAATAATATATTCTGATAGTACTACCAAGCAGCTATGATCAGGGCTTAACAGAGAACCCTTGAAATAAATTTCAGGTCTTTGGGAACCCTTGGTATAGTTTCTTTATCTACAGGTCACAATATATCAGTGTTGTGGTCAGTGGGAAGAATGCCTCTTACATTGTTGGCCAGTGAGAAAAATGCCACCCTTGCAGATGACCAAAAAATCATTGATGTCACTTAAGTTAACTTAGGAGGGCCACATTGCTTATTGCTCAATGAACTCCCAGCCACCTCTGGAGGAGCATTAGGGTTTCACGGAATCCTGGTTATGTAACACTGACCTATGGTATTCTGAACTTTGTTTAACATAGGAGAAAGAATACTTGATTTGGGCACGCTGGTAGAAGAAAGTGGTAATCTCTGGGGTGGGGTTTTTGGAAAAGGGGATAATGATGTGAGAGAAGGGCAGAAATTTTGAGCAGTTTCCTTCAGGAGGAAATTCAATCCATTAACAGTCATAACATTGTTATGTGTTCTCTTCATAGGTTTAGGAATGGTATATGGGATGTTATGCATAGGGGTACATTTCTATTTTGATAATTCTGCCGTGCCCAAATAATGGACTAACCTAATATAAAGCTTAAAAAATTCATTAATCCCCTACTAAACTGCGCTACACCCTGAAACAAAATATTTCTTTAACATTTGTCCAGCAAACAACTTTTTTTTTGTGAGGAAAAACTCCAATATGTAAAGGGCCATTCACATCCATGCATTGCTGGAACAGCCCCACATTTCTTTCAATGGGCCATGTGGTACTGCGCATCCTGGAGCATATGTGCCTTGGGGCAACATTAAGAAATAAAAGCTCTGAATCACACAAATCTACAGTGAATGAAAATTATTGTGTGATGCAGTAACGTGTGAAAGCAAATAAAATAACATAATTACCAATATATGACTTGACTTTAAAAAGCCATGCAGCTAAATAGGTAGCAATTGCAAAGCCTTAAGAAACGTTTGGCTTGAGTTAGCTTTACTCACCATGCTCTACATGGAGCACTGTAGGCTGAACCTGGGGAATACTTTTTACCATCATAGACACAGAAACAGTTCTCCTGGGGGATACAGCCTGTGTTATTTATGTCATCAAGCACAGTGTCTAGAAATAAAACATAAAGTCAATGTTTGCACACAGTAATTATAATGCAGAGCACAAAAAAATTGAATAAATAAATACTTAATATTTTGTTACCTTTAGGGCAAAAACATCCATCTACGCCGTGATCCTCACAAACCATTGACCTTTCTGTATTAGAGCACGTGTTAAGGCAAGGAGAGCCGCATTCCTTGTGTACCATGTTAAAAGGGCATGTCTGGGCTAAAAACACAAAATGATGTAAATCATTACAAAGTAAATGACTGGCACAACAATCCTCTCCTCATAATTGTATCTACTGTGTATGAGTAGTGATGGGAAACTGGGTTTCATTCTCTACAGGTTTCAGTAAAGTTCTTTGAAGTTCATCAAACCCATCTCAAGCAAATCTATTCAGTGAACCTTAGAACACCTAGCAACTACCATGGGAATGTTGCCACATGTAAAACACCTGTTAGCTCCTGGCACCTTCCTGGTTGCTAACATACATAGCATTTTCATTGGCTGTTGCTTGTTAGGGACAGAACCTTTTCTAACAGCCAGCAGCCAATGGGAACATTGCTCATTTTAGAACAATGTGTACTGCATGATTTTTAGGGATGGTACCATGCCAGAGAACCACCATCCAGGAAGCTATTTATACCGCTGACAGCAGCTTGCAAATTTTTATAGGCTGGGAGTTATCACTAGATCAAGTGAATTTGAACTTAATCATTATATGGTAGTCCTGGACAAAAGAATATAAGAAAACTAGGGGCACACCTGTATGGGACAAGAATAAATAGAGTCACTTTAAGTCAGTAGTAGGTTTAGAACTGTTTGGTAGTCCATTTAATTCTATTTGGTAAGCTGGACATTTACATTTTTAATTTAAAGAGAAGTCTTCAACAGGTATTATGTTTAAGTTTAAACCTCACCTAAGTCTCACATTTTTTTATTTCTTTAGATATCTTTAACCTGGCATTAGTGTGTTGTGTATCCAATATATGTCTTGTAAAATACCTAATAATATTGCATGTTCTGACGTTCTGCACCCTAACCCTCTCTCCTAATGACTGCAAACGGTACAAATCATGCTTCCTATCCTTATGCTTTAGTGCTAACCAGCATACAGGCCTACCTCTGTAGTCTATTGTACTGCACAACCACATATGGACACCATGCAAAACAGTAGTAACATAAAAATGGAGACATGTCCATTAAACACATGTTTAAACTGCAAAAAGGTATTTTGGGCTTCTGTGGGCCACATATTTTAGCACTGTTATTTACTTATAAGTCTCTTGTGTAGATATCCAAAGCCATTAGACTGCTAGGTTCAGTTCCAGTAACAATTCCAACAGAATCAGACCTGTCAAGTGACATTCTGTATTATTCCTCTTCATTCTAACTGCTACCTGAAAGATTATGTAGGGAAATGAAGAGAAGGATGGGAGAGCAAGAACAACACAGAGGGCCTGATTTATTAAAGCTCTCCAAGGCTGCAGAAGATATACTATCATGGATGAACCTGGGTGATCCAGCAAAACTGGATTTAGCTCTTAGTTGGCAAATGTTTTCAATCCAAGTTCATTCAAGGTTTTCTGGATCACCCAAATTCACTAATGATAGTTTATCTTTTCCAGTCTTGAAGAACTTTAATAAATAGGACCTTATATATAAGAAGGGGGTTATAGTATTTGAGCATGGAGGGGCTGTGCTAAGAAGTCTTTATATAATATTGATCCCATTTTACTAGTTAGTAATTACTTTATACTTAGTATACATACTTGTTTCTGTTTAGACTTACGACATAATTTTGGTGTCCTCCAGTTCTCGGGAACTCCTCCAGCATGTGTGCATTGACGAGAATACTCAGCAAACGTTTTGCACAGACAGGACATTTTGTTCTTGGAGCTACACCGGCACAGATCTTGCACACAGGCGTCTATGTACGAAGTAGGGTCCACAAGCATGTTACAACTGCTGAAGGCTGCAGACGTCAGGGTGTTTTTACATATCTTATCCTATGACAAAAAATAAAATAATGTTGTGCAGTCTATGTCACTCATTTTCACCTGAATTGTACATTCCAATATTCAAAATTGTGGGGAAAAACTCAAAATACTAGTTTCCAAATCATGGTGGATCATTAAAGCACAAACAAAATTTATTTTTTAGTTAGAAGGAGCTAAAGATTGTGTCTGTGTTTCAATTATAACTGTTTCTTTATTAAGTAGATTTCTTTTTTCTCTGATACCCATGACCTCGACAGGAAGTGGGATGAAATATCCTTTATACATTACAAAGGCACCAATAAAATTATGGTTTCTACACCTTCTCAACTTATTAATAAAATTGTGATTTTTTTTTTTTACTTTATCCTCACTGAGATTTTCCCTTATCATGAGGGTCATGAGTGGTCATGAGTGGTTCTTCTTTCTTTTGGCTATGCCACCTGATCATGCACTGTACAAGCAGGAGATCAGGTGACGTAGGCTGCTTTAACTAAAATTGATCCCACTGCTCATGTGCAGTAGGTATAACCTAAACCCTTTTGGGATATATGGCACAGGTATCCCAGCCATTTCTCCAAAGACAGAAGGGGAGGGGCTTCCCATTTTTTTAAAACAAACACATTTTTACCTTTAAAAGGGTTATCCACCCTTTTATAGAAAGTAAGCATTTTGGTGATAGGCCTGTTTTAAATCGTTGGTGCCAAATATGTGCAAATTATAGCCAGACCTGTACATTCATACAGTGAAGATCGAATGAAAGAGCTGCTGTCAGAGCTAATACATAACCTAACAAATTTCTTCAGCAAATTTACAAAATATTTTTGAAACGTAAGCTGTTAAAGAACTTAAAATTCAAATTTGGTCTTGAAATCAATAAATGTTAAAAAAAAAGTTTCATAAGGATTTAAGAAATCAAAGATTAGATTGAACAAGGAATTTTTATGCACAGGAAAAAAAAGGGTCCACTCAACTTATAGACCATGTAAACTTGAAACAATTAGGAATTATCCATAAAGAAAAAAAATTTGATTCTGATTATGCATTTTACAGACTTTTCTGAACTTAAATGGCTTCATTTGGGACAGATTTACTTTAAATACATGATTTCAACTTTACTAACTAACACAAGGTTTTAAAACTGTATTGGTCTTATGATTTGTGTTCACAGAAAAGTGGGTAAGGTGCATTTGTGACAACAATAGGAAGTATAAGCCACTCCCCCTGTTTTATCCAATCACAAACAGTAACTAAAATCATTTTACTACCCATATCCTTGGGGTAAACAGTATACTGTGCCTACAGTTTCACCCCTTGCATTTGAATCATTTGCCTCAATTCTTATCACTTTTATGTAAGTTCACATTTACCGCATCTTTACAGCTAGTTGATGTAGAAGGGGGAACATCTGGACAGTCTTCCGTTGGTCCATTCCGTTTCTGCAAATTTCCAAACTGCACCGCAGTGGTCTCAATGCCTAAACACAAATGTAATAATTTAGTAACTAGTTTTATTTTGATGATAAAAAAAGTTTTAAGAAATAAATACAATTTAAGTAGATTTGTTAACTAAGGCATTCCACTGCTTTGATGAACCTGGAATGCATTTAACTTTTATAACCTTAAAATTCAATTGGTCTATAAAGCTAACAGGCAACTATTAATCTTTAAACCTGTGTTTATCATCTTTCTTTCCTTTTAATTAGTTATCAAGGTGTTTTAATATTTAATAAAAATGCTCTGACTAATGTAACTGCTAATGCTACTAATGTTTAAATGTAAATATTAGATTTTTCTGCATGGTTTTCAAGTTGTGGCTAACATTTTTTGAAAACTGGCGAGTTAGGTAAAAATATAATGAAAAGCCACTAGCTTTACAAACCAGACTCATACAATTTTCTTTTCAAACATAGACAATAACAACTGTTAAAGACACCAGGGTAATATTTCCTTCAAGGTTAGATGGGGATAAAGTGTTTCGGAAGAGAAGGGGTTATGTTTCAGGGACACCATGCTATGAGCAGTACTCTTTATACTTACAGCTACTGATGTTCATGGTGTGCAGGAAGATGATACCTTTGCAAGTAGTATGATAATATCAATATATCACGTATATTATATCAGTTAAATTTAAAAAAATATTTTCTGACTCTTCCTAAACACTTTAACTAGATTCAGAATTTTCCAGTTTTCAGCACCTCTGCTGGTCATCTATGGACCTTCTCCCCCTGAAAAATTACCTTCTAAACCTATTTCTAAAATTTACCTGTAAAGAAAAGATTATATACTTACCTTATCCGTGTTCCATGGCACTAAGTGTGGGTGATGTCGCATTTACCCTGCTAAGATGATAAAGAATCCTGAGCAGCTCAAATTTAGTGCCCCTGCAATGGACAGGGGTGTCTTCAGTCTTCTTAGAAGATTTTGGCTGCTTTGCATTTTCCAGCAATTCTTTTGGAAGGACAGTAACATCACTTGCAGTGATGCAGAAGACATAGATAATTTAAGTATACATTTTTTTTATACAGGTAGCTTTTGCATTAGCAGACAATTTTTACAGAGGGAGGCGGTCTAACGCGAGCATCGCATTGCACTGCAATATCTGATTTAAGGTGTGATAAACTTTCTGAATCGCATTTACTTCTTTAAACAAGTATACCCATATTTTTCAGCTAGGAGTTTGCTCCAACAAATATAAATATTTTCATTTACAATAATATTCTTACCATCAAATGTTAATCCAGGGATGCCATTGAAATCACCACACATTCCACATGTTTGCTTTTCATATTTATTGCGGTTCAGTTTTAGCTAAATAAAAGAAAGAAGTGACTTTTTTAACTAACAAAACAGTGATGATCTACATATTTACCTATATTGTATATCTATCACTACAGTACCTTACAGATTTAGAATAGGGTTTAAGTTTATCTGTATTCAAAACTGGCTTTTAGTTTAAATTTGCCTAAAACACATCATTCATTTGAAGGGTGTGAAATGTGATATTCATGTTTTCACAACGTTTTGAATTTTGTCCACCATCCGCAAATTCATGGACAGTCCACAAAAATAATGTATGTTATTTTTTTATTAGTACCCATTAAAAAGCTTCACCTTTTCAGATTACTGAGTGCACATGCACCCTGCATTATTCAGCAGGCTCCCTCCCACATGTATGGATGGAAAAATCTCAGAAGCATTTCAAACTAATCTCAAATGCAAGATAAATGCTCCTGAAAGCAACCTTTGTTCATATATATATATATATATATATATATATATACAAAAGACCTTAAAAAGTCAGATGCAGACATCATTTTATCAGCAGCACTTATTCAGTCACCATGCTGATCAGTGCTTTTAAAGAATGGTTTAGTAAAATTGAGCTGGCGCTTTATAAAAGTTCACCTATTGTCAATAAAATCTAACTTGATAAAATGAATAAATACATAATTATCCAATAATAAGTGAAAATACGCCAAAATTAGCAATAATAAAACATGAATAATTACCAGTATACTGTCTCCTCCATTCCACATAAAATAAATATCACTAGAATAAGCAATTTTCCAGTTATTGCCAATTCTGTCAATCAGAACCCTGGACTTGTCAACTGGTGTTTCATTAACCCTGAAAACACAAATTGATAAATTAATCTTTTTATTTGTCAATTAAAACCATTTTAAAAAGCACAGACTGTAGGTAAAGGAAGCACTCACAATTCTCCATCCAATGTAATAGAATTATTATGTATTTCTATTGTTGCTTCATGGATCTTTAGGTAAATATAGCTGATGACAGGAACACCATCTTCCTCTGTGCGTTGGAATAGAATGTTGAAGTCCTCCTTGCTCCCCTTACAATGGGAGGCAAAGACATACTTGCACTTGCCCTTGTAGTAGTAAATCTCTCCATCTAATTCCTTGAAATGATAGTATCCCCAGGTGCTGCAAACCTGCTCATTATGTTTTGTGAATTGTGCTGTATGTCAAAGAGAAAAGGAAGATTAGGAAAGTTTGAACAGTTGGGAGAACCTTTTTTTAACAAATGATGTATCTTCAGTTACATTTAAGGATTCTTTGTGGCATTCATGTGTTTAATAGAAAATGTACCATCTAAAGATAACATAAAAAGGAAAACCTCATCTCCCACTTGTTGTTATACAGCCAAGATCATTGTTCCAAATAGCAGGTTCAACTCACAGCCTAATCCTTTGCTTTGTTTTAAAAAGAAGTGCAAGAGGTATGAGGAAAATGGTGGGGTGCAGTTACCATTTGAAACAATAAAAATGAATGTGCCTTGATAAGCATTTTGTTGCAGAACATCTTGCACATTATTGGATGGGACAATACCTTGAGAACACCAGCACTTATTGTTGGAGTTACACTTGGAATATTCCGGAGGTTGTGCAGTTGTCTTATATTAACCTTCTGATGATGTTACAGGCTAATATAGGTGCAGAAGTATACAAGGATTTGTTTACACACATAGTTGTGTATGTCAGAACAACTCTTTTCTACACAAAAGCTTTAAATAGTTCAGATGCATTTCAGAAGCTACTCAAAGTGTTTCAAAAAGCAAGCTAACTGTAGGTGTACAGGGTGTTGAGATAAAAGTAATAATACTGTATACATTCTGCAACCCAAACTCTATTGCTATAGTATTATGGTGTTTTTTATTTTTATGAGCATGAGGATTGTATCTAACCTGATGTAAAAAGAAAGTGCTTTATTTAGGTTTTATTGGTTTTATTGTTATGTAAAAGACATGGATTGATTTACTAAATAGGCGTGGTAATTATTACCTTGCAAGGAAATTTTCACTTAGCTTATTGAATTAACTGAAGCTTTGCTGACTTCAGCCATCCAATCCATGTGCAAGCAAAAATCATGTTTATATTTATTCGCACATGATTAGGTATTCTTTGCTAAGTTTATTTTTGGCACAAAAATCCGTTAAAAATCCTAAGAACAGCCTAAACTCACTTAAATAAGTGAGTAAATGAACCTCAGTATAAAATAGTGGTAACCCTAGGAGTGTCAGTTTTAGGGAGATCAACTTTTTCGATTTGCCTGGCCTGTAAATATGTAAATCAAAGTGAAGAGGACAGAAAAAAAACAGGCTTTGTGGCAAAGTGAGTACAAAACAGGAGTATATTTAATACCATAAGGTTTGTATCTAGGTTTAACATAGATCTGCTAAGCTGATACCTAGGCTAAACATAATGATCCTAAATTAGATTCATAATGGTATGCTCATCCTGAAAGTATGGTATACAGTCGTACAGGCTTTTTGCAGTTTTTGGTCTCCAAAGAGCTTCCTCGGGGGAAATCTTGAGTCTGCAACTATTTATAGCAATGCATACAATATATTAGTTCAATTAAAAAATAACATGTAAATAAATAAGTAAAGCAAATATAGTTTGCATAATTGCAAGATATCCCCTGAGGAAGCTCTTGGAGCGAAACGTGTCGGGATTAGAGACCAAAAACTGCAAAAGGCCTCTATGACTGTATTCCATACTTTCAGTATGAGCATACCATTATGAATCTAAGTTAGGATCATAATGTTTAGCCTAGGTATCAGCATAGCAGATCTATGTTAAACCTAGATGGTATTAAATATACTCTTGTTTTGTACTCACTTTGTTAAAAAGCCTGTCTTTTTTCTGTCCTCTTCACTTTGATGTAAATGAACCTCAACAATTTATTTTGGTCCAAATTCCCATGAAATATTACTTATATAAAAAAAATCAAATGCAAATCAACGAGAATCATCAAGAGAAATTAAACAAGCAAACAAAAATAATTGATTCATTGTTGATAAGGAAACTCCAAGATTGACAATCTTTTATGCACATATTATCCTTTAGTAGTACACCTACATTTTTATCAAAGTGGTATAGGTATAGATACAGAGTAGTAAGAAAACTTGTAGATTACTTACGTAAAGGAGTTGTTTTTGGTTTGGACACCATGCTTACAGACCCAAAAGGACCTAAAAAAGGTTACATTTATACAATATTATTCTTACTTACATTTTGGAAACAAGTACACCAAAAACCTTTAAACTTTGCTACTAATTATAACTGTCATTACTACACATCTTCAGAATGGCTTTTAGATCATGCTAAAATTAGCCTGGTATTGTTGTCTTCTAAGTGTTTTTACACATGTTTTAGACAATATACAGTTGGATTTTATTGCATAGTTACATAGTTAGGTTGAAAAAAGACATACGTTCATCAAGTTTAACAGCTAGGAAAATAAACATATCCCAGATAAAAAGCTTTTAGACATAGTTATTCAAAGGAACAGGGGTAAAAAAAAATCCCTTTGTTATTCCGTGAGGCAATTGGATGTTCACCAGATCAATACTCTGTTATCTTTACTTTAAAACTTTAACTCCCAGTTATATTCAGTGCTTCTAGAAAAGCATCCAGATTTTTCTTTAGGTAATCTATAGAACATGCTCAAACTTCTTCCAGAGGGAGCCTAATCCATATTTTCAGAGACCTTTAGTGAAAAATCCCTTCCTTACCTGGAGATTAAATTTCTTTTCTTCCAGACGTGATGAGTGCCCTCTTGTCCTTTCTAATGACTTTAACGTGCATAATTGGGAGGAGAGTTCTCCATATGGACCATATATATATTATACAGGGTGATCATATCCCCCTTAAATGCCTTTTCTTAAGGCAGAATAGATTCAGGTCTGCTAATCTCACCTCATAGCTCCTCCGTTCATTTTATTAGTTTAGTTGTCCTTCTCTGCACTATCACCAATTCAACAATATCTTTTTTGTGAACTGGTGCCCAAAACTGGACTGCATATTCCCGATGTGGTCTGACCAATGCTTTGTACAGGGGCAGGATTATGTCTCCATCTCTGGAGTCTATTCCTCTTTTAATACAAGAAAATACTTTGCTAGTTTTAGATATTGCAGTTGGCATTTATTACCCTGATTTTTTAAAGCTCTCCAAGGCTGGAGAGGATACACTTTCATCAGTGAAGTTGGGTTGGTTTTGCTGGATCACCCAGCTTCACTGATGAAACTGTACCCCTAACATCTAACAAAACCCTACCAAAAATGATTTTCATAATATAATTATTCGACTGTTTGAAACATTCTGTTTCTCTCCCCAATAGATGCAGCTTAATATACTAAACAGTACTGATACTGATATGCAAACTTAGACCTAAGTCTAGTTCAATGTCAGGAGTTCTCATCTCCAGGCCATCTGCTCCTCATTGTCACAGACATTTGCAATGGTTAAGCTGCGTACACACTTCCAATTTTTGTCGTTGGAAAGGATCTTTCACAATCCTTTCCAACGACAAGGGAGTGCACGATACATGAACGGTGCTGTACATACAGCACCGTTCATGCTCTATGAAGAGGGGAGGGGGAGAGCGACGGAGCGGCACCCTGCTGCGCGCTCTCCGCTTTCCTTTCATTAGGATCGGCTGACGTCCATCGTCCGTGGATCCGGCATGTCGGTCGTCCGGACGATGGACGACACCAACTGTACACACGGCAAATTTTCGCCCGATAATTGGCCGATGCCGATTATCGGGCGATAAAAATCTGACGTGTGTACGTAGCTTTAGTGAGACATAAAGTGTCTTTGATGTATGGACTACATCTAACAACCTGCTTCACCTAAAATCCAGTATAAACTAGAAAATGTTTTGTTCACCAAATATTCATTAGTGCATTTTTTTTTTAGCGTGGCCACAAATCATTTAAACATTTGAAAAAAATAGAAAAATAACAATGTCCTCATAAAAGAGTTATTATTCAAAATGAACTTAGTCTTACCTCTATCTTTTTTTTTGCCAACATGAAATTTTGGGTCCTTGAATCCAGATCTCCCTGGTTTGGGTTGCATGTTACTATCTGTAAATGGAGAGAAGATATAACACAGAGGTTTGCCTTATGACTATTTATTTAGGACACAAGATTTTGAAGGTCTTGGTCTTCAAAAGGTCTTCAACCTTTAGATAACCAATACATATTTTAAAGAAATAAATAGAGAAGTTAAGTACCAGTAAAATTTGTAGAAACCTTACCCATGGGGCTTGGTTTTTGCACTTTATTTAAAAAAATAAGAGGACCTAAAATAATTTACATTTTATACAACTATATATGTGTATTTAATTTAAAACTGAAGCACCAATACCACCAGTAGTATCATTAGTATCAGTTTCTGTAATACTTATCATTGCTACAGTTCTACAAAATGGCCTATTGATCATGCTGATTTCTCCCACTTTTTTTCACTACAAATATCTGTTGTACTTGTTGTCCACAGTGTTTTTGTAATATTTATTGTGACGCTATATCACCTTATCCTAAGTAAAAGGGGTCAAGAGAAAAGGATTGGAATTCTTTTTCACATTTTATAGCTTTACTAGAGACCACCAAGGTTATTTATATGTCATTGCCCTAGCACAGACAATCCCAAGTCTTTTTTCTTATCTAAGGTCTAATAGTTTAAGTAATAATATTATTTCTAAATCACTAACATGGGTTAATAGCATCTACAGATGTCTGCATATTGTTTCAGATATAGGTCTTGACCATCCCTGTGACCCAGATCACTCTGTTTGGGTTGCAAACACAATCCCTCTCTTTATCTATGTTATATGAGAAGGGGATTGTAGTTGGTAAATAAAACTGATGTTATTTTAGTTCACTTGACATGTCAAAGACATTTCACTTTTTGCTGAATTTGTGTTCATTTGTTTTCATCATCTTCCTTCGCACACAATCACAGTTTACAAAGAACTGCATTTCTTCTATTTAGTCTCCCCAAAATTCTTCTTCAATTTATGAAATTATTCAGAAAGCACCAGGAACAAAATTTTATGCTTTAGAGAGTTTTTGCAAAGAACTTGAAACAATTCCTCCTGCAGCTCAACAAAAAATAAAAACAGATTATATCCCACCTATACACACTTTAAAAGACACATTTACCCCTAAATAAAGTGTAACAATACTCAAAAGATTTCCTTAAAGATTTTAGCTATACAAATAACAAATAAATGTTCTTAATAAATCTTTTATTAAATCTCTATCACAACTGGTTTAAGTTTATCTTAACAATAGTTGAGCAAATTGTTAATTAAATAATGTATAAAATATATATGTATCTGATAAAATAATGTAAATGTATTTGATCTTTTCAGTATATTTAATGCTTTACAGGATCACAAAATTAATTATTAAAATGATATACAAAACAGTGTTACAGCACAAGACCTGTCATTATTCTGTGAATATACAATATATACTATACCGCATTTGTGGATGTGTTCTATCTGGTGGGATAACACATTGTTAATAAGTAGTAATCATTATTAAATAACATAAATATATAATTGGACCTTACCAATAGGATTTAGCAAAGTGAAAGCCCACATTAGAAACCATAGTTTTGCTGGTCCAGAGAATACCATGACTGCAGGTGGCAATGTAAGTACCTGACTTGCTGACTTTCCTTTTATTGCCTAATATATGGCATTATTCCAGAATACACTAACAACTCATCCTACTTTTTCAAATGCTGTCATGGCACCTAAGCTTTTAAAAACATTTAACTCTTATGTTGTTAATGAAAAAAACATACTGACAGTGTGCACAAAAATTGGGCATGAATGCATTGTTTACCTGAAAGTTGAAGTTTAATTTTCTTTTTCCTGGTTCCTCATTTCATTTCTCATCAACAGTCTCATCAACAGTTCAATCACATTTTTAATGAACACTTTCTCTTTTATTACACACCTTCAATTATGCATTTACTGGGTCTGTTTGTGCAAGCAGATCATGGCTGATGGGAAAGGCTATATATAACTTTCTGTAAGCAGCAGATTGCCCTATGTAGAGCCCACATGTTATACTGAGCCTCCATGAATAAAAGAACTAAATTCCAATGAAGTAATGGGATGGGACAGGGAAAGTTCGATTGGGGAGCAAAGTGCTAGATTTTCCTGGATGTCATCCAGCCAGGAAATAATGTAAGTGTGTTACAGCATCTAATACTCTAAAACTCAGAAGTGTGAAAGGGATTTCATTTATCTGCCTACAAGAATATAAATCTACTGTAGGCAGGAAATAGTATAATATGAATTTCCTTTTGCACAATGATCAGGCTGTGCACTGTAACTTTGTTGTCATCATTTGAAATTCACAAAAAGGCAGCAGGCTGAGTTTCCCTTTAAAACACACTTCCCCACAAACAATAAAATTGTGAGATGATCTCTTGCATAGCTGTGCTGACAGAGAAATCCAGGCAAAGCAGTGAGCAGAGTAAAACTTGTTCCTGTGGTTTGCTGCCATTCTATGACACTCAAACACAGCTACAAGTAGGACATCTGGATGGGTAGGATGAATTGACAATTCTGTCAGTTCATCTTGGCCATCCAGATGTTCTACTTGTGTCAGATTGTGCTAACAATGTGGCAATAGACTTTTCAACGGGTTTGACAGCTAGTGGCAAAAATCTTTTTTAATCGGGTTTGCACACACAATGGGATCCCTGGACTGGACAGCCAGCAGAGCAGTTAGGTGCACAGTCAGTCCATCCAGCAAAGGACACAGGCAACCAGGTGCAAAATATGCTCTTAAAGAAAATAACACCTGGCTGCCTGTGTCCCTTGGAGGGTGGACAGTGTACCTAACTCGCTGTCTGGGTTGACTGGATGCCTTGCTGGGCAGACCATGCACCTGGCTACCTTAATGGCCTTAGTGTCTACCAGTCTGCCTTGATAAATATGCTTGTTTGATGGACATAGCATCTACCTGGCTGCCTAGATGTGAATAATGGCTGTCTTGATGGACTATACCTGGGTGTCTGCACAGGGGTCTGTATTTAAGTCTACCTGGGAATCTGCACTGGGGACCTGTACTAAGGTGCACCACTAGCAATCTGTACTGCTTTGTGCCTTAGGGTCTTCCTTTGCGATCTGTACCACTTTTTTTATTGTGGTCTGTCAATGAGGTTGTTTTTGTGGAAAGGGGGTTGTCTGTAACTGGGGGACTGTGAATAGGGGTAACTATCCCTGTTTTTTTCCCAGGGTGGGAGAGAGTTTTCTCTGGTCCCACAATATTATGTCATTAAAAAACCTGTGTAGAATCCAGTCAAACACCCCAAAGACATAGATGTTAACTTGAGGATTAAAATATGGCACTTGAAGTAAATGCAGGTTGCTTACATCGTAGTATTGTTAGATTAAATAGCCCCGGCTTCTCGTGTAACTTTTGTGTTTGTGTGTGGGAGTTTATATATGACTGATGACTACTTCTCCCATCTAATACATTAATGTTCTAGCTTAGTAATTGACTGCTTAGGCCTTAGCACTGCAGTCCAAGAAGAAGCAGGAAAGATCACATGTTCATCCATATTGGTTGTTTCCAAGGGCATCAGCTGGTGAAAAGTGGCAGATTAATGTAGTGAAGACATTCTAGATTGGATAATTATCTACTCTACCCTGAAGGCACTAATATTGCGATTAGTTATTGTGCCTAGCTATACTAATTTCTGGATGAACCCAACTAAGATAGTTTTTGCATTACATTTTTGTGCTTCGAATGCTTGCTTGGGATTTCTTTCCAACCAGAGCCAAATGTTTGTGGCTAAAAAATTTTAGACAGAAAAAACTGTCACTCAAAGCAATTCTTGTTCAATATCCCATGAAAAGCTATTCAGTACAAAGGGTTATTACAAACCAGTAGGCTTTGAATTAAGTGTAAAGATAAAATGAACCCTTTGTATTTATTGTTGTAATCATCACATAATGCCCTTAGGCTTTTTATACCTTGGTGTTTATTCATAAGGCCCTCTGGTAAAATCACACACAAGGACTTGTTTTGCTGTTCCCAATCAGACTTTTTGTGAAAATAGGTAAATAAACATTTTAGTTGACAATTGTTCAAATTGATGACGGGAAACAATGATCCTGATTTATTTAAATTCTCCAAGACTAGGTAAAATATACCATCATAGGACGATACCTTGGGTATCCCGCAAACCAGGAACAGATTTCTTAAAAATCATTAGCTTTTAGTTTGCAAATGTTTTCAGTCCTCGATCAGTTCCATTCCAGGTTTGCTGGTTCTATTTTCTCCAGTCTTGGAAAGCTTTATTAAATCAGTTTCAATGTAACAGTAAAACAGCCGCTTTTCCCCTGTCGGATAGATGAGGCTATATTGTTCCTAATAGTTAATCCAGCTCTGCCTCTCATACAGTCAGGTTAGCTGATAATAGGTAATTGTATTGTTAGCTTGTGAGTAGAACTTTTAATGACGGTATGCAAAACGGCTTTATTATAAACTCGACTTGGCTAAGAGGAATTGCTCAAGTTATCCTAAATCAAATGTCTTTTTCTTTTTTTTTTAACTTTTCAATAGAATATAAATTGTTTATAACATCAGGTTTTTACTGCTGTTTTGTACACGTAGCCAACATATATTAGAAAAAAGGTTTACTAAAGTTTTGTCACAAAAAAGTACAAATATAATCATAGGTTCCCTTAAAATAAGTTAGTCTTCTGTGGTAATCTCCAGTCATCCATGTAATAGGGTTAACATTTTGGTAGTCCACCCAGGGTGACAACCATGGCTTTTACCTTAGATACAAAGATTGATGTAGCCAAAAAATAAATATTGCAGCCACTATATCTCAATTGGACAGGGTTCTATGTGAAGTAATTTACATTTAGGTGTTTTTTACCCTCCATGTCCTTTTTTTAATTGACCTATATACACTTCAATAGCTTGAGCGCTGCCAATACTGAAGTTGTAGTAGGCACTCTTTGGGCCTACAATCACTTTATAGCTTCTCTGCTTCCAGTCTTCTGTGCCTGTTGTAGTTATAGCTTAGCTTATCTGTATCGGAGAGATTTGTACTTCATTTGGTGGACTGATCTTCTGTGTTTGACTTCGGCTTGTTTTCTGGATTTCCTGGTAATTCCTGTACTGTTTATCTGTGGGCTCCTGGTCAGCTGCTGGCCCATCCCCAGACACCATCCTCCGCACACTAAGTCCTGGGGGCAACCAAGTGCTGGAAGACACAACCAGTCTCCTAAGGCTGAGCGGGGGCTTACTTTAGGTGAAGACCGCCGTGTTGGATTGGGGGACTGGTGAAAACTGGTGCTGACTAGGGCTTTACATGAAGGAAGCATTTTCGATCGTGAAGACTTCCTTTGAAAATGAGTTACATTTTTTCTGTTATGAATTTAGAGAGATATCATCTCTGTCATTCTGTGTCTTTCCTGTTGAAGCCATTTGTCTAAAAGCAATAAATTATAAAGGTGAACAGACGTCTTTCAAGCAGGATGTAAAAAGAGGAAGAATCTGAATATAATTTGTTTAAGATAATTATAATTATCTTGACAATTTTTTACCTTGTGTGGCCCTAATGTCGGAAATAACAGTCTGTGTCAATGTTTTCTGTGACAAATAAACCCCATTATAAGGAACAACAGGTACTTTATAAAAAGCAATAGGTATTTGCATAGGACATATAAAAAAATCTGAAATTTAAATATGAAATAAAATATTTTTAATTATAGGCGTGCTTGGGGGGGGGGGGGGGGTTTATTGAAAATTTGCAATGTGAATTGCACTGTCTTGTCCACATAAACTCCCACTCTTCCGCTCTTGGGACCCACAACCAGCCTTCTTGCTGCCTGCATACCCTCTAACACCTGAAAACCAGTAACAACAACAACATAACCTTTAGAATTGTTTACCAATAACCATAGACTGGAGATTACAAATATGTTGGGCACCAAACAGTGTTGTACTACTTGTTTGAAGAAGTGGATTTTGATGACTTGTTTAAATGTGTTGAAGGTTGGAGCTAGACCAATGAGCCTAGGGAGGGATATCCAAAGATAGTCCTTAGGGTAGCCCTTAGAGAGGTCTTGGAGCCGAGTGTGGGAAGAGGTTATATGTGAGTAGCCATTGGAAGGTCAATGAAAGAGTGGTTGAGGTGTATATATGTGTCAGATGGGAGTAATTTAGAGGCAAAGTACAATAGCTTAAATAAGATTCGAATGGGATATGAAAGCCAGTGTACAGATTTACAGAGTACGGTAAATAGTAAATAGCATAGCTATGTCAACTGCAACTCTCAAGATAGAATAAAGGTATATTATATAAGAATATAGGATTAAGAGGTAACAGTTATTAAAATACCAGATAAGATGGTGTTGTTGTACATTGTGTAACACCATGCCATTGATTTTAGGCTGTATTTACATGTTTGTACAGTGGAAAATATTCCCCCTTGTTAGACTTTATTCACCTATTCTTTTCTTATTTAAAAAAAAAAGATCAAATGTTTATTAATGTGATTTCATTTTAGAGCATCGGTTAAATATGTAAGTATTATACAAAGAATTAGGCTCTGTACAGTACATTTACAATCAGTTATATAGAACATCAGGCATTACATAAAAAGCAATGTTTGAGATTCCCATTAAATGTGTTATAGTAAAATGCATTGATATGATGCACTGCTGTGTTAATTTCTGTCTGTGTATCTGAACTTCCACGTGACTTGCGATGCCCAGAGGATCGCTTCTTCATTTTTCTTAGGGCACAAGTCCCTCACTTGACCCACCCATTTTCCCCTTTATAAAAGACAGCATGCCATATTTGGATCAAATCACTTTGCAACTATTTAGTATAAATAAAACACCAGCATACTCAACCTAAATACCCATATGTTAGCATAACAGTGACACTTAAACATTGTATAATTAGGTCGCAAGTCTTCAAAGTCACTAATACCAACTGATTTTACCACTCTGACACCCACATTATATTATTACTCCCAGCCGCCCTTCACCACCTCGGGAACGAATATCAATTCCTGCAGCCCCTTAACCACACACCCCCTTTTGGTGTCACCACCTTCTAACATAACCACACAGGGCTCCCACACCATAGATTGGTTCACCCAAAATGAACATAAACAATGACTGCCCCCCTAGAACCACAAACTGCTAAACCAAAACCATAAACCCTACCCAATGACAAAAAGAGGATGGGTGGGGAGGAGATCCCTCTCTGACCTGGTAAAAAAGACCCCCACACTTCCTGATTCCTAAACCTTACTTTACTTTCACTCCACTCCCCACAACCAATCACCTTTTCTGACCTTCCCTTGAGCACCCACCCACTTTAACCTATGAAATGCTGCTCTCCCTGTGCACAAAGTCATGCACACCTTCTACCTCCATTTAAATGAATTCCATTTATCTATGACCCTTACTTTCAGTATTATAATTGGGGAAAGAATTACATTAGACAGCACAGGCTGGCAACATACACAGTAGAAACATATCTTAACTTTTTTTTTTTTCCTTTTATATGTTATATGCTTGTAGATCAATGATTTATGAGTACTGATCCTTGATGCATGCTGACAACTAACATTTTCAGCTAGACTCATTGATTCATTTTATATTATACGATTTTATTGTAAGATTTTAAATGTCTGTTCTTATCAGGTTTCTTGTTTTTTTTTTTTGTTGGCCTTCTTTGGAGGGGGAGAAAATGTTGCTAAACTTTCATTGTATGCCTAAATTCATTAACAATCTCAAATTCAATTATATTGAATTGTTCCAAATTGTTCCAAAATAATATGGACATTTGAATATTATGTGAAGTATTCATTACAGATTTTATTAAATTCAACCTTACTTTAAAAAAGGATCTGGGGCATGGAGTGGGGGGGGGGGGGGTCTCATACTGCTAAAATACAGACACCTAGATTTAGATTGGCCCTCAGGGTGTGGTATAGCACAGGGAAAAAAATAAAATAGTCTCTCTGAATCATAATAATAACATAACGAAAAGTTCTCACCTTGTGTTAGTATCCAATTTATACCAAGGTCACATAGCAGTGCAACAGGCCTTGGAGTTCCAAACTAAGATGAGAAGGAACTTATGGTTGTAGTAAAAAAGAAAGGAAAAGGGAGGGCACTAAAACCTTGCAAAAAAACCAAAACCAGTGTATTATTTAAACAAAATCAATACACAGTGGGACTCTAACATACTTAACTCATATGTCAGATTAGATGGAGTGTTAAAGATGAACGTATTTCCCTCTCGAAGGAACAGAGACTTATTGCTATAGATGGAGCTTTTGTGTGAAAACAATCAAAGGTGGTAATGTTCTGATTTACTTAGAAAGGGTGGTGGTATTTATACAAAGTGAGGTAGGTGGTACAAAAAGGTAAATAAAAGTAAATAGTAAACAGTGATCTTTCAGGAATCCACAGTCATTGAACAATGCATGGTGCTGATATCCAGGCTATCTCCTCTCATGCCCCAGTTTATTAGCCATTGTTTCTAATTTATATTTTGGGAATTGTAATTGTTGTTATTGTTTCTTATTTATACTTTGGTTATTCTCATACAAAAGAAACTTAATGAGATTTACAGGACAATCACTCTTCGATCGGCTATCGATAATCCGGATCCTTTAGTTTCCCGACATGAATTTCAGCTCTCATGTTCTATACAGGGACTGCAGTACACTGTTTGGCCACTAATGTTTTTCTGGCACTGTTCTGCAGAAACAGCTGTTAGGTGCTTGCTTGCTAAACTAAATACATGTTCAGACATCCCTGGTGACTGCTCCCTAGAACTGTGCCAGATGTATGCGGGTGCTGCACGAGGAAGGCTGCCTGTGTGTGGAGGTAAGTATAACTTTTAAAAGTCCAGAATTTTCAAGAATCTGGCACACCTCAGGTCTGGAGGTTGCTGGATTTTTAATGTCAATCTGTATTTCAAAAATGGTGGACAATGGTCAGTTGGTCACAAGCCTGAACCCAGGAAAACAAAAGCTGTAGATAAAAAGAAGTATTTTGTTGGTATGAGGCAAAAGCCTTGTATATAGTACACTTTATGATTCCTTCTTATATAAAATCAAAAAGCCCACATCTGGAGTCTCTCGCCATTCTTCTTACCCCTGACTGTTTCAACATATAGGTGTCCTGTAAGGCCTGGATCTATGTCAGTATTTCTCAGACACCAATCCCCCAATCTATGCCGCAGTCTTCGCCTAAAGCAGCACCCGCTCAGCAAAGGATGGTGTCTGAAGATAGGCCGGCAGCCGACCCAGTGCCCATTAAATGCACAGTACAGAGCCACGCATGCAGAGTAAAAGACAGGAATCCAAAAAACTAGCCAAGGTCAAAAACACAGGAAATCAGTCCATCCAGCACAGTACAAAGGGTATAACAGGCACCTCTGACAGGGAGCAGAGAGGCTTTAAAGCTCCAGCAGCCAATGACAGCCAATTACCAGGAACTACTCAATTCACTTCAGCTGTGCAGCCTCAGTGCAGAGGATGCTGAGTGAAACCTCAGCCACAGGGATACTGCAACCTACAGGGTACTGATCCTGTGTAACCCCAGTGTTACTGTGAGCGCAGCCGCCAGAGGGAATAGGCTGCACGTGCCCTCCTGTGGTGAGGTATCGCCTGGGTACTTCCGCCCGGAGAGCGCCTACTAACATTACCTCCTTCTTGAGGAGGGGCCTCCAAACCCTCCACTCGCAGTTTTTCAGGGTTTTCGTTGTGAAACCTTTTGAAACCTCTTTGAAAACTAACTCTTCCACATGAACTTGATGGAACCCAGCTCCTCTCCTCTGGACCATAACCTTTCTAATCAATCAAATACTGGAGAGAATTCTGTAGCCAGTAAAAATCTAAAATTTTCTCAACCTCATACTCAGGCTAACCTTCCACATTCACAGTAGGGGGAGGCTCCAAGGAAGGTGCCGCATTAGCTGCTGATTTTATTAAGGAGACATGGAGAGAGTCAACACTCCTAACCAAGCGAGGCAGGGTTACCCTATAGGTTAATTTATTTATTCTCTCAGAAACAGGGTATGGCCCAATGAGTTTCGGCCCAAGCTTGGTGGAGGGCTGGCGAAGGGCAATATTCCTGGTGGAAACCCAAAATAAATACCCTGGCTCTGTGGAGCGATGTCGATCAGCAAATTGTTTTTGCTGCCTGTAAGCCTGCTTTAAACTTTGTTGTACTTGGGACTAAATTGTGGTCATGTGGGTGAGCCATTCTTCCAACAATGGCATGTTGGAAGAGGGGACCAGACAAGGAGGAGAATTTTGGATTCTGTCCACCCAAACATTTAAAAGGAGACATTTTAGTCGATAAATGTTCAGCATTGTTAAAGGCAAACTCCGCAAATGGAAGGTAATCCGCCCATTCCTCCTGACAACCTGATACAAAGCAGCGGAGATACTGCTCTAATGATTGATTGGTCCTTTCAGTCTTAATGTTAGTTTCAGGATGAAATCCAGAAGAGAAGGAAAGGGAAATGCCTAATTGTGCAGAAAACGAATGCCAGAATTGAGACAAAAACTGCACACCTCCGGGTTGTTCTCAATGAAAAAATGCGATAATTCCTTCACCGTAGGCAGTTTGTGAAGGGATACAAAGTGTTCCATTTTACTAAACGGATCCACTACCACCCAAACCACAGTGCATCCTTTGGACACCGGTAGATCCACTATGAAATTCATCACAATATGCAACCAGGGTTTGTCAGGGACAGGCAGTGGCTGAAGGGTACCTGCTGGGGCTGCACGAGGAGTCTTACTACGAGTGCACATAGTGCAGGCCTTTACAACGGCTCGAGTATTGTCCAGAAGGGATGGCCACTACACATGGCTTACCAGTAACTCTATAGTCTTTTTCTCTACTGGGTGTCCAGTAACCTTAGACTCATGAAACTGCTGGAGGACCTGCAGGCATAGGGGCAGGGGTACATGAAACCTCCCTGGGGGTTTGCCTGGAGGTGGGTCAGAATGATGAGGCTCCAACATAGCCGATAAATCAGGGGAAAGCGAACTGGCAGATAATACCCCAAGCACATAGTGAGAAGGAAAGATGGACTCAGACAAATAATTTGTGCAGGAGCCACTTTGTTTCAGGTCCACTTTTGGACCCCTGTCTGTAAGAAATGGTAAAGTTAAAATGTGAAAAAAATAATGCCAAACGTGCTTGTCGGGAGTTTAACCTTTTGGCACCCTATATGCACTCTAGATTATTATGGTCAGTGAATACAGGTATTGGATTCTCTGCCCCATCCAACCAGTGTCTCTACTCCTCAAAAAGCTAACTTGATAGCAAAGAGTTCACGATTACCAATATCAGAGTTTTGTTCTGCTGGAGAAAATTGACGGGAAAAGAAGGCGCAAGGTCCCCACGTACTCGGACAAAATTGCTTTTACCCCAAGTTTATATAGGGGCAGATCAAAAAGCCTCTTTCAACCTTTTAAAAGCTTCACAAGCCTGGGCAGGCCACTGGGTAGGATTTGCTCCCTTCCGTGTCAAATCAGTAAGGGGAGTGACTATGACTGAATATTTCTTATTTAATCTCATATAAAAATTGGCAAAACCTAGGAACCTTTGTAGGCCCTTCAAATTGGTAGGCTGAGGGCAATCAAGGACAGCAGTGACCTTGGGTGGATCCATCGTTAGACCCAAATCAGAAACAAGGAAACCTAGGAAAGAAGTTAGTTGGACTTCTAACACACACTTCTCTAATTTGGCATACAAATGGTTCCCCCTAAGTTTCTAAAGAAACGCCCTAACATGCACATGATGCTGGGCCAGAGAAGGTGAAAAGATTAAAATATTGTCTAAGTAACAGCACTACAAATTTCCCAAGAACATTACCAAACACATCATTCATGAATTCCTGGAAGACTGCTGGGGCATTGCACAACCAAAAGGGCATAACCAGGTACTCATAGTGCCCATCCCAAGTGTTAAAAGCAGTCTTCCACTCATCCCTCTGCCTTATTCTTATGAGGTTGTAAGCCCCCCTTAGGTCAAGCTTAGTAAAATCTTGGGCATTGACTACCTGGCCAAACAGGTCATCGATACAGGGAAAAGGATATCTGTTCTTAATGGTAATTTTGTTTAACCCTCTATAATCGATACATGGTCTTTGGCTACTGTCTTTCTTCTCTATAAAAAAGAACCCAGCCCGAGCAGAGGATGTAGAAGGCCGGATAAAGCCCTTTTCCAAATTTTCTTTTATATACGTTTTCATGGCCAAATTTTAAGGGACAGTGAGATTATAGAGGTGCCCTCGGGGTGGCATAGTACCTGGAAGCAGGTCTATAGGGCAGTTATAGGCCCCATGAGGAGGAAGAACATCCGGGGCCTGTGGACAGAATACATCCAAGAAGTCTGAATAAGGAATGGGCACCTTCTCTAGGAATGTACCAGCAATATGGAGAGGTAGTGAGTTTACTAAACAATCTTCAAAACATTTTTCTCCCCATTTAACAATCTGTCCGGAATCCCAGTCAACTATGGGATTATGTCCGCGCAACCAAGGCAGCCCCAAAATTACAGGTGAGGAAGGCTTATCAAGCAGAAAACATTCTATCTTTTCGGAATGGGTAACCCCTACTTTCACCAAAACCTCAGGGGTAATTGTTATTGGTTTCCCCAGCTGCAGAGGGGAGTCATCAATAGCCAATACACACACAGATTCAAGTGGCCTAATAGTAGGGATTCCCAAACTGTGTGCTAGGGCCTTATCCAAAAAGTTGCCAGCGGCACCGCTATCCAAGAAGGCCTAATAATGTTTCACATTAGAACCCCAGGAAATTTTAACTGGCAATAACACACGATCTGACCTTATAGGACATACCTGCTCACCTAGGGAAGTTTCCTCGAGCCCCCCTAAGCGCTAGGATCGCACAAAATGGCTCGATTCCCCACAGTACAAACAGAGACTCTTATTCCTCCTTCTTGACCTTTCTGCGGCTGACAGCCTTGAGGAGCCCAACTGCATCAGCTTTTCTGCCCGAATGGGAAGTGGACTGGGTGCAGGGACAGCAAAGGCAGTTGGCGCAGGCAGTTTCTCCAAACTGCGCTCGCGAATTCTGCGATCAATCCGAATGGTCAACATCATCATTTCATCCAAAGTCTCTGGCATGGGGTAATTGACCAGGATGTCTTTGATGGTATCAGATAGGCCCCAACAGAATTGGCTTTTGAGAGCAGGGTCATTCAATTAGGAGCTGATAGCCTAGCGGCGGAACTCCGCGGCATACTCTTCTGCCCATTTGTTGCCTTGTCAAAGACTTCTTAGTTTAGTTTCAGCAGTTGCAGTCAGGTCTGGGTCCTCATACAAGACGCCAATGGCCTTGAAAAAGGACCCACAGAGGAGAGGGCAGGACCCCTTTGTGGCAAATAAAGGCCCAAGTCTGGGAATCTCCCTGGAGAGGGTATATGACCAGGCCGACCATCTGTCTCTCCGTTCCTGACTAGATTGGTCGAAGCTGGAAATAAAGTTTGCGGGACTGCGTGAAATTCAAAAACTGGCAGTGTTCCCCAGAACTTCACTTCAGCTGTGCAGCCTTAGTGCAGAGGATGCTGACCTCCGCCACATGGATGCTGCAACCTACAGGGTACTGATCCTGCAACCCCAGTGCTAGCAAGAGCGCAGCCGCCAGAAGGAATAGGCTGCGTGTGCCCTCCTGTGGCGAGGTATATTTATAAATTGTCAATTCATCTTAAATTCATTGACAGGTGTTCCAATTCCTTTACATTTCTTCATTCAGTGCTTATTAAACCAATGACCAATCCAACCAATCCTAGTGGCCAATTGTCAAAGTGTTTAGAGTGAACTGACAAGGGAATAATGTATAAATACAGCCCATTGTGTTGCATATTTTTTGAATGCAAGTATTGTGCGGCTTTGTGGGGCAATCTTTACAGAACCCCTGTTAGTGGGGTGGAGTGGTTAGGGTTAGGATTGGTTGAAGTGGCAAAGAAGGGTGGGGTTTCCAAGGTTTTAGAGGTTTGGGTAAAAGGAACCCTCTCTTTATGAAGGGTTCAGGGAGAAGTCAAAATGCCCTGGGATGGCAGTTTCTTTGAAAACCCTGAGGGCAGTGTGTTGGTAATTTAATAAAGTGGTCGGGGAACCATCTGAGGAATGTGGTTTGTGAGATTAAGGAGCAAGGTAAACATAAATTGTTTCCTGTGATAGTAGTAAAAAAATGTAGGTCTATTTTGAGACTGTAACAAAAATGTGAGAAAAATAATCCTGTGAAATCCCATGTTAAAAGCTTTTAGTTGTATATAATGTCTTGGGGATGTGGCCTGCTAACATGTTGTTGGGCATAAGCTTTATGAAAGACCATCAATGGATTCATAAATGTCAGGAGAAGTAGTGTGTTGTACAAAACCCAGCATTATCATGCAGTGAGTCTGGATGCAAACCTTTGACCTGGGTAGAGGCAACTGCCCTTTGGGTTTGGCACTAATGCATCAATATACATGTTTGCACATAGGTAAGTAAAAGCTTATAGGGCCGCCATAATTCCACAAATTCAAGCATAAATATCAAAGCCTAATTGCATTTGAATTGATAATATTTTTCTATAGACAATAAACAATACCTATTTATGAAGCATAGTACATTTTTGTTGTTAGATAATATTCAGTACTGTTGTAGACTTGGCAGCCTATCATTGCAATGCTAACATGTTTACAGTATTTGCAGGCTATGTTTAGTTTGGTTAACCACAATTTATTTTAGAATGTATTACTTGATCTTCTTTGCATATTTGCACGGACACGCCTTAGGGAACTCAAGCATTACTCCAGTGTGTACAGCTGGGTTGGATATACAATTAAAAATATATATTTCCTTGTTTTATTCTTTGTTAATTGCTATAACAATGACATTGGTACTTGTTATCATGTAAAGTATGTATTACAGTTTTATATTATATATGAAACTGATAACCGTATTATTGAGAACATTTTGGATGGTATTTTTGACCTCTCCTTCTGTAGTCACTGGTTAAAGACAAGTATGCATATCAGTAGGTCTGGTTTAACCTGGTGCAGCTTGTTCTGGATTCATAATATGGGGTCTATTTATAAAGCAGTGAATATGACATTCACTTAAACATTCTCTGGTGGAGAATCTTCAAGGTCCATGTGTTTCAATGGCAGTACTTGTGTCAGTGAATGTCAGATTTGCTACTTTAAAAATAGATCCCTAGGTATTAAAGTAAAACACAGCCAAACAATTAGCATTTTCAGTAAGTCAGCATTGGCATTTCTGTATTTCATTTTAAACAGATTTCCTTTAACGAAACACATATGCGTTGTTTCCTTTACAGGAATTATTACATAGAGGAATACTAATTAAAGTTTACCTGGATTTCAATTAAATACCCAATTATTTGCAACATGATTAGGTATCTAAGAATCATAATAAATAATCATAACATTTACGTAGCAAAGTAAAGAGTTACATATGGGTTCTGTTTGTAAAACAGTGAATCTGACACTCACCAAAACACTCTCCGGTGGACAATCTATCACTGCCATTCAAACATTGAACAGCCTGTGTTTATTCATTAGCTGTCATTGATAATACAGTCTCTCATACAGGGCACTATTTTAAAAGTGAACTTTATCTTTTAAACATAATTCTGCAAACCAAACGTAAGTTTTACAATATTTTAGTATAAGGATAAGATTGTTCATTTTAGCTAATTTCTCAAATTTTTGCAATTTCATTTTGGAAATTTAATTTAAAAAAAAACATATACTTATCCTGATATATATAAGCTTTGTGAATTGAGCCTCATTTCAATAATTATTAATAATTATTTGCAAAAGGCCTCAGAATAAACACTAAACTGCACATCTGCCAGGATGAATAAACGTCTGTGTGTATGAGTCGGAGTTATGCCATTCAGGTTTAGCCAATCGAGATGGTTCCAAAACTGGAAGAAGCTTAGAAAAACTGTGGACATTAGTGAGGGGGCTTGCAGGCACTGAAGATTATGTTAGCAGTGTCACCATCTGGGGGGACTGATATACAGGGCCCTGCCAAAACAGGGGCCTGGCAGCTACCCCACAAATTCTGTGCATTGATCTTCCTTCCTGCGGAGCTGGCTGTCTTTACATTGCAGCTCATCAGAGACTTTGCGGAAAAAAAATCTTGCCAGGGTGCTAGTTCTGTCCATGCTGAGATTGAGATATATACATTTGCATCTCTTCCTAACATTGTATCTTTCTCCTTCAGAACCTATGAGCAAATATGACAGGTTACAGGGTCACTGAAAGTTCGTTAAAGTTCAGGTAGTTAACTCGTTGTTGCCCACAGCAGAGTCCTGGTGTACCAGGGTGTAGGTTTGCTGTACAAGGGCAGATTCTGACCTGTGGAGGGAACAAGCAATCCACCGTGCCACCTAGCAAATAGCATCCTGTCAGCCTCGCAGCACTTTCACTGCAGTCCTGATTCCTAAAGAACCAGCGTTTGCAAGTTTGTTAACACAGGTGGCCCCTCACAGCCACCCCCATCTTTATTGGGCTGCTGCAAGAAGATGCTACTTGTAGCATATCCTCCAAGATAGGGGGTCACTGGTGTGAGGAAGCCCCAACACACCGCAACCTCACCAGCAGTCTAAGCATACTCTGAGGTTTAGTTCACATTAGCATTTTTGAGCAGTTTTACTGCTTAATTTTGTGCAAAAACTGGTTAAAATTGCAGTTTTTTTCTGTTTTTTCAAGCATTTACATTTTTTTCAACCAATTTCATTTAAAAACAAAAGTGAAAAAAACACAACACTTTGTTAGGTCTTTGCAGCCACTTACAAATACCTGGAAAAGCCAAGCAGTTAATGCCTGTGATCATTCCCGGGTGCCTAGAGGATGTCAGTTAGCGCTCGGAAGCTATAAACGCCAGCGTTTGTGTCATCACTACTGTCAACTGAACCTGAATTAATACATCACATTAGTTACACTATACAAAACATGGGCATAATGTGATAGACCACGGCCTCTATATGCGGCCCTGTGCAATACAAAGGTTTATGCCTAAATGTTGGAACCAATTACAACAAATGCCTGACCTCTGTTTATGGCTGACTGACTCCAGGTGAATTTTGACTGGTTGAATGTGTCACCTCAATGGGTCACTGTCTATGGTCTAACCATAAAGAGAGTAATCTGCAAGCAGAGCCTGATGCTCCATTAGCATCCATCCCCCTTTCTGGCTAAAACAGAACCTGAACTTGCACCTGGTTTCCTTGATGCCTATCCCAAAAATTACACCTCGCTCCTTTCCAAGTTAGTTCAAGCCCCTTCACTTTTGCAGTGATGGAAGTAGTGGTCCTCTGATTCCAAAAATTCTGAGTTGCATCAAATCTGGTTGAAGTGGTCAAGAAATCTGGCTGGATCCAGAATTTGCATTTTTAAATGACCCATACTTTACCTTTTAAATACAGATATACAACTCCTTTTAAACTTGTCAATGGCTGGCAGCTTGATTGGCTGAGCCCTACTGTACCTATCAGTATTACTATTGTAATGTCAGATCGAAATTTGGAATATATATATTCTAAGTTCCAATCCAAAATCAGAATAGCACAGATCTGAGTCATATCAACTCCAATCAGACATATCCAACAACTATTAGCTAGATCATTTGAATATGTGTGGGTGGGGGGGGGGGGGGGGGGTCAGAAAATTTACATAAAACTTTTGATGGCAGCCCTGGAGGTAAACTATTTCCTAACAAATCTTCATATTTGAAAGTTCTAGAGCTGTCACATCATTCCACTGGCCTTTATGTTACTACAGGACAACTCAGTAATGTTCAGTGTTACCAACGACAGTCTGCAGTGTGCATGTGTTTAAGGGGGGGTCTGCTTCTGGTACTTCTGGAATTGTTAAGTGTAAAGATTACTCTGTTGGTCAGCAGGGCTAAGATCAAAGAAACAACAGGCTGGACCGGAGGGTACAAACCACTTTCTTCGGCAGGCTATTCTTTTCACTCACTTTTACTCACGAAAAAGTCACTTTAATTACATTTTTTTCATAATCTTTGCACATATAACAGTGCACAAATAGAAATCAAGACTGCATTTTTATGTTTTCTTTAGCTTGCTGCACTCTGTCCTTTTCTGCATACTCCTGCACACTGTGCTCAATTAGAAGGAATTAAAGAGTATGAGTATGCAGCCAATGAATAGATTAGTTCCTGGTCATGAGCCTGTCCTACTATTGGCTGCTGGTCCTAGTTATGCCTCCTGAGTCCTAGGTGTAGAATGCTGGATCATTAATGTGTTACCTTCTACAGGTAGTCCCTGGGTTACTTTTTAATAAATGCAATTAGGACGTTAGGATGTTTGTCTCAACAAATTATTAGACAGTGTGGTGTCAGTACTGTATAAAATCCTCACTGAGTTAATCACAAACAAAGCAAAAAAAAAAAAAAAAAACTTTTATGAAGCCTAGACATTCATTAATTCCTGGCGCAAGCTGTGCTTTGATATGCAAAAAGAAATAACTGCAGAGTTTGTTTAGGTCATTAGAGAGTTACAAGAGGCTGCAGAAAGTGCTCACCCCGTAAGATCACCCAAAACCTCAGCTGTGTTCACCCAAAACCTCAGATTTCTTCTGCATGTCATGCAATCCGACCTCCCTCCCCCATCAAGCCTCCCTCCTGCACACAGCGATCAGGGGTATATTATTATTCTTATTTTTGTATATACCACAATATTGATAAATGTTCCAAAATAATTTGTATATATTATTGTTCATAAAAAATATTCTACCAAAAAAACACTTCATCTGTGGTTCCTTTAACCGATATTCTACTTCTTCTACATGTCCAACTCACATATCTAAGTGAGTGAGGTGTGACAAAACCATATTTTTTTCCTTTGCATGGACAGCCTAGGGGCCATGATCTGGTGATATCCCTACAGCAGTGTAACCCAATGACCTCTAGGGTTACTGGCCCATCATCCTTTTTGTGGTGCTATGACGAGGAATCACTTAGACTTTGTGTCCTGGGTAATCCTGTATTAAAACATCTGACTAGTATATTGCTTTTTACGTGCTATGGAGATCAGATTTCTACCCGTCTACATCAACAGTTGTCTGTCCATCTTTCTTTTAATACATTTTCATTCTCATAAAAACGCACTTGGAGTTAGATGGAATTATTCTTCGTCCAATGCGGCAACAAAGCCCTGTATTTAGTGTGCAACAACACCAACAGCATTTTCAAGCAGCCAAATCTGAAGGGGCATTTCATATGCACACGTACATAGACTACATTGCGGATGAGCGGAGGACTGAGGCTGCTGGCTTGCAGTCACAGTTGGAAAAAAACTTTCCTTGGACACCTTGTTTCTTCTGGCCTAGTGTGCCTTCTTGACCTCCTGAAATGGGCTAGTAGTCCAAAAAGTTTGCTGACCCCTGTTCTAAATCCATGCAACCTGAGTGAGCAGTATACAATTAAACAGTACCATTAGTGACAAGGATATTGGAAAAATGCATGACTGATGAAAAACTTGTCAGAATGAATAATGAAAGGGAAATGGTCTGTGGTAAAACCATTTCCTCTTTGGGTGTTGGCCTGATGTTCCCTCTCCTGTCCGCTTGTTTGTTGCCTTTATTTGCACTAAAACAGGTGAAATTAATTCAAAATCACTAATGTTTTTTTACCTGTAGAGATGGAGGTCCCACAAGTTTAATTGACTTGGTGTTACAAAGTGTTATTATTATTGATAATGTTGTATGGTTAGTTTATATACAAAGATTTCATTGCAAAGTTCTTTTAAGCAGACCTAAACTAAAATTTTTACTTTACATACAAGGTTGGATAACCCTCTTAAATAAAGTAAAATAATTTTTTATTTCTTTAAAAAAAGGGTAACGCAGAGAGATGCCAATCTAAGCATGCGTAGTGAGATTGGCATTCATTTTCCCCCTTTTCAGCTGTGCGAGTTCGGGTGATGTAGTGAGAAGAAGGCTTAAGATGGCAGCAAATACTGCTTCCTCCATGCTGGGACGAAGGAGAATTGCTAGATGGCCTGGGACCCAATTGAGAAAAGCTCCAGCATGATCAAGGGATCTGCAAAAATTAAAAGTAAATGGGATTTTTTTCCCATTTCGTTCCGCTTTAATGTTGCATTAAAACATTTTCAAAAAAGAACTCCACAGGGACACAGAAAGTTTTGAGGGGTGGCATTAGGGGATGTTTCACTGACAAAAATGGCAATATATTCTTTAGTTTGCCATTTACAACAAATAGACGACTAAATAGCAGGGCTTCCCTGCTCATTCATGTGCAGGACAGGGGCTTGATGTGGGGGCCGTTCGCATGACTTGTAGAAGAAATCTTTTTGCTATTTGCAACCTCTTTTAACTCTTTAATGACCAAGACAAACTCTGGAGTTGATTCTTTATGCAGATCAAAACACAGCTTGCTCCATAAGGTAATAAATGTCCAAGCTCCAAAAATTATTCTTTTTTTTGCTTTTGTTTGTGATTAACTCACAGTGAATATTTCATACAGCAATGGACACCACGCTGCCTAGTAATTTTTTGAAACAAACATCTGTCCTAATTGCATTTGTAAAGTAATGAAGCTGTTCCAATTTACATACAAATTCAACTGAGGAGACATCTTATTAGGTTTTAGGCTGGGGAATTATGATAACCCAAGAAAACAAAAGGTGTAAATTAGGCAAGGTAATAGTTTGTGTCAGATAGGTGGTATGTTGCCATGACCAGTGAGTGATCTTTCTTGGACTTTCTTGGACTCCTCTAGTTTACACTTCAGATGAAGAAATTAAAATAACAATGGATTTGATCTAATTAATTTCCCTGTGCAATCTGCCTAAATAAATTAACACCCTTTTCAATTGCTTATATCAATAAATCATGCAGGTTTTGCAAAGATCACGTAAGCTTAGGAAAGTCTTCTGTTTGCGGATGCTAACCTTATTCAACCCTATTCATATTCTCTCTTTACATATCAAACTTAGCAAACAAATAATCCATCAACACAATGGGCCTGATTTATTAAAGCTCTTCAATGCTGGAACAAATATGTCCAATCCTGGACCAAATACATTCCAGGTTTGCTGGATCATGCAAGTTCACTTATGAAAGTGTATCTTCTCCAGCCATGGGGAGCTTAAATAAATCAGGCTCAATGTGCTGCAAAACAAGGCTGGGCTGCTATTCTGAATTCATAGGCAGAACTTATTATCCCTGGCCCTCTTTCAAAAAAACATCTGAGAAACATCTGAGGTTTCAGAAACATCTAAGATTTCTTTTTACTGCCTTTGAGTATCATTTAAAACTTTTTCACATTTAAGACAACTATCATATACTTTTAGTGGAGTCAGCTCAATTGTGTTTTCTTATGACATTAAAACTATCACTCGGCTGGCTGGCTGGCATTAAGAGGGGTATTCATTGTTTGGAGCACCACCCCCCTCACACATACACACACAACACACACACTGTACAGTAATTCTACTATGCCTGAAACATCAGAATTGTGGATTTTTCAAGTAACTTTCTATAAAATAACCTTACCCAAGTGTCTGATGCATGGACCTCTAAAACAATGCACAATATAGTGTCTTCTATAATAATGCATGTGTTATTCTGAAATACCAGTGTAAAAGTAAAGGTGATGTTTTTATATTTTCGAAGTGTTTGTTTATGCAGTTAGTCTAGGCTGCTGGTGATTTTCAATATGTTTGGCTGAAAACTAGAGGGCAGCTACAACATCATTTTTTTGCAAACATACATAGTTTACTTTGAAACCAAAGTATAGTAGTCATCCAATAGAAGATCACAAAATCAACATATACAGTTTGTTCAGGCCGAACATTGGCGCTATACAGATTACTTCTAATGCACCAGAAATAGAATATTGCAAATAATTGTTTAAAAAAGTCCAAACAGTATATTCCTCTGTCTTTTAGCCCAATACGTTTTGCCGTTAAAAGTCTTCCTCAAGGAGGACCCACAGGCACCTATCAGCATGCTAGACTGCTTCCCGTCAACCTTTTCCTGCCACTATAAGCACCAGGAGAACCTAGTACTCTTTTATGGGACTGAATAAGTTTGGACTGATTATCCAGACTTACCATATGTACTGGATCGTGTAATGTTGAAGACATTTCACAGCTTTCCAAGTTGCTTCATCAATTCTACCAGTGTAAAATAATACCACATCATTTATATCTACACAGCACAAACACCCGAATCCAATTACCATGTAAAGTTACGCTTACCATGTTGATTGTCCAGGACCAGTAGATGTGAAGTTCATTGAACCACTTTGTTCTTTTAATATATTCTTTTCCTTGGTGTCAGGAAGTCTTCTCAGGGGTCTTCCTTCTTTCATGAGCACCCCTGACTTACAAGTGGGCAATTGGGCAATTGATTCTAAATAAGGCACTTCTAGAAATCAGGAAATAACTGCAGCCACAGATACTTTTCTTTATTTTAAGGGGAAGAAAAGAAGGAAGAGGGGAATTAAAGAGGGACAGAGGAGAGTAATGTATATGGGAAAAAGTCAAGAGAAAGAAAGGAGAGAGATGAAGGATGAGAAAAAGGAGCGAGGACGGAGAAGGCAGAAAGGCTGTATAGTAGTACAAAGGATGGATCTATGCACATTATTGGAACTGATCACTGTCCCCTGCACATACCACATCCCAGCAGCACCTCTTGATGTATGTACTGACAATGTCTGTACTGTTACTATCTAGGTTCCATTTAGATTTCATGCGATAGTATAAATGCCATCTCTAGTGTCCATGGTGGCCTAGGTCATGGCCTAGGTGGGCTTACCAAAAATCCAGGCCCTAATTAAACCCATGGTAGCAACATACAAGTTCTTGGAAGTGTTAGAAATCTGGACTGACATCAATAACCTTGTGTTAGAATAGGATATTAACAGAAGCACTAGGGGACCCTAGAGAAGAGCACTTTTTTGTTTTCTACCTTTCAAAACCTCATGTATACAGGTTTTGATAACTGTTGATTAGGTTTCTAACAGTGAAAAATAGAAGTACCATAATTATCCTAAATTGATGATCAGAGACTGTATCTACTTGATTGGAATACTGGTCAACAAGTTTTTTAGCAACCTATCAAGGTAAATAAAAAAGCAATCCTAGGGACTGATGACCTGACCAATATGACAGAATGATCGAACAGACACAAAAACACATTTATATTGTTCAGTTACTATATAACTGAAAAAATGAATGGTTTTTATATTGTCTGGGAGTATTAGCTTGTTCGTTAGGAAGAATTACAATGTATACTGCTGCCTCTATGTGGAGAAAAGTTATAATCACATTTACAGCTTGGTGTAATATGTTAAATTTGCTGTAATTTATTTTCTTTAAAAGAAGACTTTGCTAGGGTGTTACACATTTAGATATGGCACTAATATAAGATTATTCCATGCTAATATCTATACAATTCTCTGACCCTTAACTAGAACTCCCTTTTTGTTTTATTTCTTTATATCCATTTGCTCTTCCTAATCCCAAATCACAAAATCACCATCCACCCTATTCCAAGCCATCCAAATCTCCGTTTATGAGCGAGTGCTGATTTGGGTTGACTGACAGCTTAGTCAACTAACTCCTTGGGATCCCTAACTGTTAATGGCAAACCCACCGGGGGAATGTTACTACGCATCTGGAATTAAGAGTGGAGCACTAGTATGGGTTATTCGAGATCAAGTGATATGATCCTGGATAAGTGACCATTTGTGCTCCCCTAAAAACATATGTACTTTGTTAGAAGCATCATTAACTACAGACTTTTGTATATTTTTTACACAGAATAATTTGATTTCTGGAAAATATTTGTATGCTCTGTTAAATGACATTTTCCCCACCTATCATATCATGTCTTTATATTTATTTTTATTTCATCTATCATCTTTATTATCCATTTGTGTAATTTAAAAGAGTTCTAGATGTGTAATATACTATACTATAATATGTTTTTTATCTTTTTATGTGTTATAAAAGGTTGTTTATTTAAGTTTAGTAATAGATATTTTTTCTCCTTTTTTTACTTGCAATTGTTTTTAGGACAAGAGTGTAGTAAGTATTGATCATATTTACTACTAATTTTTGGGCAGATAGTCAACTGATAACCAAGCGCCAAAGGATTTTTTTTTTGTCAATTCGTTGCTCAATCTTTGAATAAAATGGTGAAAACCTACTCATAGTCAAACATAAGAATTGATTTAAATCTATTCTAATTCTAATTGTAATAACAATAGAATGTACTGGTGAGGAAAGTACATGGTGTACATCTACAATTAGATAAGTAGGCTCCATTTTTCTTTACTTATGCAGATGCTTCCTAAATTCAGTGTTCTACATACATGATGCAGTAAATGTAAATATTGCTTGAATGGGTTTCTTAGTAAACGTTCTATCCTGTAATGTAGTATTAATATTATATTATATATTTTTATATATAAGTTTTCATGTAGGAATGAAGGGTGTTAAGAAAACAAACAAGGTTTTAAAATGCTTAAAAGATAGTTTTATTAAAATCAAATTCTTTACTCCAGGGAGAAATACATTGTCCTCTAGATCCAACGGCCCGCAAGAAAGATAATTGCTATCACAATTTTCCATCCAAACAAATAAATACAGCAGAGTTCCCAGCCTCAAAAAAAATAAAATTTAGGCATAAAAATTTAAACAAAAACAAAATTTACAATCCTTCATGTTCACCTAATAATAAAACCTAGTTTTGCTAACTAGATTTAGGTAAATATATTTACTGTTTACACAGAACCACATTTTCTAAAATCGACAGTATAATTGCCTTCATTTAATGAAATGCAAGAGTGGACCTGAGGTTATTTGACCTAACATGTATTAGGGCTTTAGCAAGTACAACTAAATATCACGCACAAAATGCATTGTAGGCTAAATTTAATGTGTTTTAGGTTACCAAAATAATACTAATGAAATTTTAATATAGAAGAGTTGTTCAACAACTTTTTAAAATGGGCTAAAACTTTTAACATAATAATATGCACAGACTCTGCATGCAAAGATGCAAGAATACTGTGTCAAAGCTATATAAGATAGGCAGTGATGTTAAGCAGCTCAATTAAAATAAAAGCAAAGCTTGCTTGAAGAAAAACCCAGCAAATCTAAATAATATAAAAGGGAAGCCAGAGACATTATTGAAGAGATGTTGGCAGTCAGAAAACAAAGCAGGGCCTAGTGGTAGAGGTTATTCTCCAGAGCATGTAGACGTTGGTTGATATTTGGTTATAGTTCATATCATAGAAGTTCTATTTCATTGTTATATGTGTATATATACTGATGTCATTGTTTAGTTGGTTTTCTTTTGCTGTTGTTCCTGACTGATGTCTTGCTCTTCCTGTGATATGGAGGTCTGGGTGTCTTTTTCACATTCTGTAGTTTTACAGCCACACTCCTCAGCATAGAGATAGGTATAGACGGTACTGGTTCCATCCAGACATTTCAGATTCACTTCCTTCTTGCTTGTTTTTACTTCTTGACAACAGCTGCACTTGTGCTCCATTTTGTTAGAGTCAGCAGAATACCTGAAATGATCAAATTGTGAAAATGCAAGAACAATGAACTAACCTTTCATATCACAGGTAACACAATTAGCACTTGCTGGCCTAAGGCTAGGGCTAATTGGTATATATTATCAACTTTAAAAGAGCATTTTGTATTATTTTTCCAATCTTTTGGCAGTAGTAGCACAAAAATATCCAAAAGGCTTGTGTACTATAGGGCTTTAGAAAGTTCTGTCATCCCATAATGTTTACCAATCTGTTCCACTAAAAAGATTATTTATGATAGTGAAGATGATTGTAATGAAAATATGAATGCAATCAAAGGAAGCAGACTATGCATTGACTCCACCCCAGGACCTACATTTATTTATTTATAGCTTTCCTGAATCCATGAACAAAAATGTAATATTTTGCAGTCCAGGATTGTAACTTAGTTCTTACTGCATTAGTTTATTTTAACTTGAATTTCCTTCTTTTACAACATTTCCTGATCTGTCCTATAAAAACACAATCACTGTACTGTATCTATGGTGGTGCAGTGCCGTCGCATTACTAAGGTACTACAAAACACAACACCTTCTTTTTTCCTCCATTCTTTTTTTTTCACAACAGGTACTTTACTTACTAGTTACAAAGCCTTTCTAATTCAACCAATATAAAATGAAATAAAAATAAAAACCCTGCATATACAAAACCCTAATTCCAAAACTGACCCAGGGGAAGCAAAAAAAAAAACTTAACTAAATATGTTCCAACCGAAGAAAAAATGATTTCCCTATCCCCTAAGGCAGTATTATATTCAATGTTATCAACAATTCATATAAATTTTAACAACTAGTGATATTTGGTCCATTCATAAAACATTATGTTTCATTTAACACCCATCCATGTTGGGTTTTGCTTTGAATTGAAGCATGAGTAAATGAAATGGAAGAATGAGTAAAAGCACACACAGCTAATCTGCTTTACCCCTCTTTGAGCTTTGCAAATAAATTGTTATTACTGTAAATCTTTGTAATAGGTAGTTTTAGATCAATAGTCATGCAGATATTATACTTTACTGGTTATAATTAAAATACTATAGGGTATATAATAAATAATGGTATTTTATTGAAATATAAATATTAAAATATGAATTAAAACAACAGTATCTTACATGGATGATGTCATACAGCCTCCACTACAGTATGAGAACTCAACAACTTGATCTGAGTCACAAACTCCAGTCTTGATTTGACGGGACTTTTTATGAACCTGGCATCCTGATATGGCGCCTGTAAACATAATGACAAATAATGTTATTATTAGTAAAAATATAGCAGTGTAATTCAGTATCTATTTTAATGAACAATTCTAAGAATGAAAATATTATGATTGTCAATTTAAAAAAAAAAGCAAACTCATCTTTTGATTGGATGTTGTCTTTTATGGCTAATAATAAATCAACTGCCATCCTTAATCTTTGCTTCACCAAATGTTAAGGTCTATGACATTACATAACTTAATTTGATGCTAGAGATTTTAAATTACAGTCTGATAATGATAACGTATATGGATATGAAGCATCACAGAAGTTGAGACACCAAAACAGTAATTCTACATATTGGTGAGATAATAACCAATGGATACGGAAAAGTAAGCATTGATCACTGGTTCACAGTTTATCTACATATCAAGGGTACATAGGAATTGGGTTTCCGCTCTTGTCCTAACAAGTTTTACATAAGGAAAGGCACTTACTATCACAAATCTTGCAGCAACCATCTTCTGTGGTTCTGATTGTACCCTGCATTAAAAAAAAAATTGTTAACTGTTGTGTCACTCACAAAGATGTTGTTTTTCTTGCACTAGTAAAACAGGATATCAAATTCACAATGTATTAGAAAACACAAGTTTAAATATCCTAGGTTTAGTAATTGTATGTGCAGATCATCATGAACACAAATTATTGTTTAAATTATTATTTTCTATAGTTCATGTGAACATGGGCTACTGTTCACACCTTTGTACATGTAATAAGCATTTAAAGTGGCAAAAACTGTATGCAGACCGGGGTGTCTGATGTATTTTCTGCCTTGGTTAATGCACTGCTAACAGTGCTATAAACACATGCCCAGTTTTAGGCTTTGGGGTTGGTTTCCTAAAGTAAATCAGGCTGTTCACTTAGGAAAGTAAATTATGACTCTGCAAAGAATAATTTACAAAGTTTATGTGAATGAGATAACGCTCTATTGACTTCAGCTATCCAATCATGGGCATGCACAATTATACTTGTTTTTCCCTTGTTTTGGGGTAGTCTTTGGAAAAAAACTATATTCTCTAAGATAAGATTAGGTTAATTGGCTTCCCCACAAATTGACCTTAAGCTACATACACACGTCCAATGGTTCTCGCCCGATAATCGTCTCAGGGGCAAGAATCATGCCTGTTGTCCATCGTCGATCGTAATGCAAGCGAAGGGGGAGAGCGTGCAGCAGGGTGCCGCTCCGTCGCTCTCCCCCTCCTCTCTGCATGAAGCAGAACGGTGCTATATGTACAACACTCGTTCATGCATCATGCAGTCTTTTGTTGTTGTAAAGGATTGTGAAAGATCCTTTCCAACGACAATAATTGCAGGTGTGTATGCGGCTTTAGACTATGTTAATGTCGTATGACTATGGTAGGGACATTAGATTGTGAGCCCCATTGAGGGACAGCTAGTGATATGACAATGGACTTTGTAAAGCACTGGGTAATATGTTGATGTTATATAAATACAAGATAATGTTAATAAAAACTCCTTTTTTTATGGAGTACTAATTTAATTTTACCTACTTTAGTGGGACTTCTGCACCTCACAGTTTTAATCCAAACTGTATCCATTAGTAAAATGTTTTGTAATATAGCTGGGTTACTTGTTTCTCCAAAAATATCCTTCTTATGTAAAATCTTTACAATTTCCTGTATCTACTTTAAAAAAATGGGTCTAGACAAGCTGAACTGAGAATTGTAATACAAGAAATGTTATGGTGGTGGAACACTAGCTATACTTTGTACTTGATAACACATTCTACACGACCAGTAAATAAATTGTGACTGTGAATGACAGATGGAGTCTACCAGTGACTGCACTGTTCCATCTCACAAGGCCTTCTGCACACAGTAATCCAAGATGTTCCCTGCATTGGCTTTGCAAAGCAAATTCAAATACTACAGTTTAAAAATGAACAGACAGTTCATGCATTTTAAAGGATAATCCATAATATAAACACAGATTTAATGGCTATAGATCAGTTTTAAAAAGTGCACTATACATACATTATAGAATCTCAGAGACTACAAGTAATATGTCTGATAATTCAAGGTACATTAATCTATGCCAATACTAATTCCAGTATCTTTAAAAAAGATTGGTTTTACTTTTGGATATAATTTTAGTGACAATATTATAATCAATTGTAACAAGATTACAAACCTCCAAACAGTCTGTAGCATTAAAAGCAGGGCATGTTCTCATCACTTCTTTCAGTTCATAGCTGCTGGTACATTCGTGTGAGACACATTTGTCTTCTGGTGAAACGTACACTTCTCCAGACTGAAAAATACAGATACATGTTCATAGTTTAGTTTTTCATTCAGAAAGTTGTCTAATCTGGACAAGTTTTTTAAGGGCAGTGAGATGTCTACTTATGAACTAGTCTGTCACATATACATACTATACACACAGAGAGAATTCCAGTAAATAAACTAAATTAACTAAAACTAAATTAAACTAAACAATTAACCACATTGTAGTAATAATTGAAGCTTACAGATATATATATATATATATATATATATATATTTATAAAAAATTTTAAGAGTTATACTTGGCATGATCTTTAAAAAAATAGCAATTTATATGGTTTCTTACATGTCATATAGCAAGAATAGCAAAAACATACCTTTAGGACTTTAGTAGAGTTGTCTGATAATGTCATAACACATCCAACCTTCACACAATTTCCACAGCATGTTCCTGGTGTTGTCTCATATTTGTAGCCCTGTAAAAATAGCAATAGGTCCATTTAGTCTTTTTTGTTAGTGCTTTTGATAAACATGTTTACACCCCCTAATTATGATATGTCTTCCACAGCAATGGACAAGGGGGCATGTATGTATTTTCCATGCTGGCTACCTCTAGTTTCTGTGGTCCCTTCCCATGTCCCAACAACTTACTAGTTACTAATTTCCCACCAATTAGTCCTATAACAATTATGATGACATATGACATATGCTATTAGATGGAAATTTTAATTTTTTCCTGTTTTAAATAAATGTTTTACAAAATAGCAAACTATGGATGTATTTATTCACATGGCATTTATGTTGACCACTGCTTTAAAAGTTAGCAGTGAGGGCCACGTTTTGTGGCCAACTTTTTTACTGGTGTCAGTGTCAGTTTCCTGTTTTTTACCTAATTCTATATTTCAATCAGCTTATATTGGAGTATATATGTATTTATATTACATAAATATTGGAAAGCAATTTCAGTATCTTTTGTATCTGCACTAAATTTGTTAAAGTTTTTTTTTAACATTTAACAAATGTCAACATATGGAGTGTTCCAAAATCACTGTCATGTGCTCTCCAGAATCCATAGATTACAGACAGAAGAAAGTGGCATAGACTAATGTATAGTATAGTATAGTGATTGCTCAATGAAAAAACAAAATTCTAAGTTGCATAGCTGTGCTCCCTATAACAAGTTAGATGTAATGAATAATTCTGACTCTCATTTATTAGGAAAATAAACCTACCAGTGGACAGTCTTCAAATGAACAAGTTCTTCGGATTTCTGTTATGATGAAATGGCCATCAAAATATTCACACTCATGTTTGACACATGGTTGATCAGGTGAGCTCCATGTTTCATTGACCTATCATCAATAAAAATATAGTATATATAAATGAAAAAGAAAATACAAATAGGAACCCCTTTTATATTGTAATTGTAGTTCTAGAACTATTAGTCCTACTCATTTCTGAGGATAAATGACCCATTCGAACCTTTATGTCCTGGTGTATTACATTAACACGCAGTTTTACATATAAACAGGTGTCCAAAAGTAAAGGAATTGTTTTTTGGCCACAGAGTTTACCGCAATGCATGCTAGTGTAAAAACGTGTATTGTAATAGGCATTGATGCACGTGTCCTCTCCTACTTTGAGTTTCACTACAAACCTCCCCACTACATGTTCTTCAGGACTTTTGAGATTGCTATGCATGTCATATCATCAATTTATTAGGCTGTACCTGCAAAATGTGTGTTGTATCGTCCTTCAGTTTCATTATGCAAGACTTCTGTACACATGTACCACAGCATTCATTTTCAGTCCTCTCATAAACAAAGCCCTGAAAAAATGAAACATCAATTGGTATTTCATTTAGTATAAGCATATTGCATATATTAATATTTTTTGTATGGTCTGTACTTCGGTGCAAGCCTACAAAATCTTATTACCAATGGGTGTATAAAATAAAGCATAAACTGATTTTGTCACTTTAACAACAAAAAAGTCCTAACATACAATATAAAGTGAAAACACCCTAAAAAAAAAATATTTTTCAGCATTTAATCAACATATAATACATTGTTATATGTGGAATAATTTTTTCTTGGTCAATGATCCACTTCCATGAAAAGCAGTGCAATACAGCTGCATCCACTGTTTCTCTGAACATGCCATCCCATGTTCATGGCTTTACTTTCATCAGTTTTGCACATAAATTGACCTTAAATGCTCAATGGAATGTTTTTGATGATGGTAGTAAGAAAGTGGATTTTTTAAGCCTGACTTGAACATAAAGAAGCATGTCAAATATAGTCCATTTTTTAAGTGCTTGTGAATAATTTTATTCTGCATTTGGGTTGCTTAAGACATCTTTCATCAGCTACTAAAATGTTTTAGGTTTCTTTTGCATTCACATTAAATTTTATAGTATCCAAAAACAAAGGACCATTAATTCACCTGTAATCATTTAGTCTAAATTTCCAGTGCAAGTTACAATGTGACTGATGGCTGTGAGAAGCATCCCAGAAGTGGCATTTATTTGCCTCTGAAATCCTTCTAAAATCACTGGGTGCTCATCAGAGTCAGCATATCACAGACAATAGAAATGGCATGGACTAATGTATGGTTTTGTACAGCAAAGTCTAAATAAAAAATATAAATTTTTGAGATACGGTATGCTTACTAATGAACAGTCTTTTTCACTTGTCACATTGCAAGCCGTGGTTGTGGTGTGAATGACAAGATGATCTCCAGTCTGGGTACATTCATGGGAAGTACAAATGTCATCAGGGAAAGTCCTGGTCTCATTCACCTAAAAAGTAAAATTATGTTGTTCATAAAACCATAAAACAACTTTATATTTAGATAAAATGATGTAAATAAGTACTGAATACCTTGTGTTTATACCTCTCCCCTCCTTCCCCTGGCTGGCAAAATAAGGTTTTGCAGCACTTTCAGGATATACATGATAACACAAAACATAGCAGGCTAACACAATAAGGATAAGCTACACAAGCTGTAAAAAAATAATGACTTAGCAACCAGGTTATAAATTGCTTGAAACACCAACTTAAATTGAAAACTACAAATCATATTTCCTAGGAATAAAATCACTATGGTATGTATTTATAAAACAGAATCAGACATTCCATCAAAAATTCCCTGGTGGAAATCTTACAGATCCATATGATTCAAACATCCCCAGATTCCCACCAGGGGATGTTTGAAGGCATGTCGGTTTCTGAGGGCATGGCAGAGCCTTAAGCAGAGCAATTCAGAATGCTGGTGTTCCTAATAGGCCACAACAATGGACAATATTTGTCTGTTCATTTTTCCATAGAGGTTGGCCCCTTCTTTATGTTATACATGTCTTATAATTTAAAATATGTTTTGCATATGTTTCCACATGTCTTCAAAGAATATGTGGTCAAGGAAGCTTCTACAACAAAATTACAGAAATGAAAAAAGACATATGGCACTAGACGTGTTATCAGGGATGCAATGCGTATTGACATTATTTATTTGCATTGATTTTTCAGGCTGTACCTGCAAAATCTGTGTTGTATTGTCCTTCAGTTTCATTATGCAAGACTTCTGTACACATTTACCACAGCATTCATCTTCAGTCCTCTCATAAACAAAGCCCTGGGAGAAACAAAACATCAGTTGGTATTTAACTTGGTAAAAGCATATTGAAAATATCATGACTGTGGCAAGACATAGCTCGGTCAACTTGCTCCCAAACTAAACCCTTCAAACTTTAAATACCCCCCTTTTCCCTTCCCCCTCCCAAACTTTATCTTCCCCACCCATACACATTAACACACCAACGTTGCTTAAATGGCCCGCAGGCCTTTTATTAAACAATATTTCAACATAACATATCAAATAACATATTAACGAATAATAACGATTTATAAATATTAACTAGAACTATATATAAATATATATATATATAACCATTACAAAATGTAAATTACTTTAACTGAACAAATATAATAACAATACCCAAATATAACCAATATAACACAATAATACTTTCAGTAGAACTCCGAATACAATTTTTTAGTTGCAGGTTCTCTGAAGGTCCACCACTTCTATAAAAACCTTGGGCTCTGTACCGTATCAATGAAATTGTTCCCGCCGCCCATACATCCAGCTCAGGAACACCATACCCCTCCTGGTGCAGACCCCCCACCAACAATTTACCGCACCGGGGACTCCATACTTTAGATGGGTCCCCCGACATAAATATCACCAAAAACAACCCACTCCTCGAGGACCTCAACCGCCCCACACTTAAATTGCCAAAACCAAAACAAAATTGGGGAGGGAGGGCGGGAAAAACTTTCCTTTCTTGCTGTTCTGGTAAAAAGCCTCTATTGTCTCATTCCTGACCCTTTTTATTTCTAATTGACCCCTCCTTTCATCCCTTCCATGCGCCTCTTCCCCCCCTATCCCCCTGTCCCCACGCTCTGCACGTGCCATTACCTAATGATTAACCCTCTGCTGTCTCCCTGCCTGTCTGCACTGTCATGCCTGGCCTTCCACTATCCTCCTTTCACTCGCATGCTCCAGGCCTCCCTTTATTTATAAAGTGTGGTCTTTCTTTAGGTACAAGCCTACAACATCTTTTTACCAATGTGAGCATAATATAAACCATTGCCTCATTTTGCCAATTTAACAACATGTACAGTATAAAGTGAAAACACCCTAAAAAAGAAATATTTATCAGCATTTGATCAATGTATAATATATTGTTAGGTTTTATATAATTATGCTAGTTATAATTTTTTTCTGGCCAATGATCCACTTCCATGAAAAGCAGTGCAAAACACTAGATTAGCTGTTTCTCTGAACATGCCATTCCCATGTTAATGGTTTTACTTTCATCAGTTTTGCAGAAAAATGACTTTAAGTGCTCACTGGAATATTTTTGTTTTTCAATTATGCCAAGATTCTCTTTGCTCCTAATATTCTCCCATTATTACAAATCTCAAAACAAAGAGTTTATTAGATAGTCTTTTAATAGCAATTTCAGGCATCAAGGTAAAGTCAAAAGCTGCTGTGTTTTATTTAAATACTCTAATGAAATGCATCATTTAGACTAGATCGTACATTTATCAGTTAAATAAACCTACCTCTGAACAGTCGTTTTGACTGTCAATCGAACAAGCTCTTCTGACTTCTGTATGGATAAACTGATCCTCAATAATGTGACACTCATATGTTACACATGGTTGATCATTTGGTTTCCATGTTTCATCAGGCTAATAATAAAAAAATACAAAATATATAATATTTGTAAAAAAAAATGTAAAAACCTCAGATACAATTTGTATACATTTAGAACTTAAGTTTTGGATTTTCTAGATCTGTAGATAGTTAATGAGGTTAGGGGAAGCTGTGACAATATAATCTGAGAAATGTTAAAAGACAAGACAGTTGGTTTATTGAGTTATTTTAGTTAATTATTGGTTTATTGAGTGTACCTGCAAAAGTTGTGTAGTATTGTCTTTCAGTTTCAATATGCAAGACGTCTGTACACATTCACCACAGCATTCATTTTCAGCCTTCTCATAAACAAAGCCCTGAGAGAAATGAAAATCAATTGATATTTCGTTTAGAAAAAATATATTTAAAGCATCATTGTTTCTGCAGTATGATTTTTCCTTAGTCACAGGCCAACAAAATCGTATCACAAATTTTATAAAACTGAAACAAAAATTGTAATGTATAAAAGTTAAAGCACCTTAGTGCTTTTGCTTTGTCCAAATTTGTTGGCACTTTCTGATAGTATAGAAGCTTGTCCACTGCCTAATAACTCCTATGGATTGGCTAGTAAGAGGTCCATCATGCTGATGGGCCAAATACATTGAGTGGTGGTAAGAAAGTGGATTTTTTAAGCTTGAATTGAACATGAAGAAGCAAGTCAAATACAGTCGTTTTTTAAAGTGCTTGTGAATAATATTTATCCCAAATTGAATTGCTTAAGAAGTCTTCCATCAGCTACTTACATGTTTTAAGCTGCTTTAAGTTTCTTTTGCATTCACATTTATTTTCATAGTATCCAAAAACAACCATAAATTTCAACAAAAAACAAGACCATAATTTCACCATTATTTAGTGAAAATTTCCACTGCAAGTTACAATGTGACTGATGGTTGTGAGAACCATCCCAGAAGTGGCATTTATTTTCTTCTGAAATCATTCTAAAATTACTAGGTGCTCATCAGGGCCAGCAGATTACATAGCATAATAAAAAAGGGCTAATGTATAGTTTTGTACAGCAAAGTCTAAATAAAAAATGTTTAATTTTTTGGATATTTGGATATGGTATGCTTACTAATGGACAGTCTTTTTCACTTGTCACAGTGCATTCCGTGGTTGTGGTGTGAATGACAAGTTGGTCTCCAGTCTGGGTACATTCATGGGAAGTACAAATATCATCAGGGGAAGTCTTGGTCTCATTCACCTAAAAAGTAAAATTAAAATGTTCATAAAACAGCTTTTTATTTAGTTAAAATGATATAACTAAGTACTGAATACCTTGTGCTTATATCTCCCTCCTCCTTCCCCTGGCTTGCAATATAAGGCATTGCAGCACTTCCAGGATATACATGATAACACAAAACATAGCAGGCTAAAAATTATTGAACTCATGAGTTTTTGACTCTGCAGCTAGCTACACAAGCTGAAAAATGTTAATGACTTCACTATGGTCTGTATATATAAAATAGGGAATCAGATATTTCCTTCAAACATTCCCTGGTGGAAATCTTACAGATCCATGTGTTTCATTGGCAGTTACTGATTCCCACCCGGGAATGTTTGAGGGAATGTCTAATTCTGAGGGCATGGCAGAGCCTTAGGCAGAGCAATTCAGAATGCTGGTGTTCCTAATTGGCAACAACAGTGGACGATATTTGTCTGCTCATTTTTTCATATAGGTTTGGGCATTTAGAAAACTCCCATTGGAGAAATTACCCCTCAGAATCTGTCCACAGGAACAGAACAGGAAGGAAGCTTCTCAACAATGCTTTTGAAATTTGACAAAAATTAAAACTCTTTCTCATTCCATCTAAACTTAGAAAATATGTTTAAGTTGGAGTTGAGTTTTAATTTTTGATTGTCCTACAAAGTTTCAATACCACAAAAACGTATTTACCGGAATAGTAATAATTTCATCATTTTTAGTCTTCATTATACATTCATGCTGTTTACATTCACCACAGCATTTTCCTGGCACATCCACATACTGGGAACCCTAAAACAGAGAATCAACAACAGTTAGAAACACTATGAGAAGATTATCGTGTACTTGTAGATAAGGATGAAGTCTAACCTTCTCACATTCCTTCTTGCAAGAAATGGGTGTGCAGTTCACTGATAACAGTGAGGTATGATCATCTCGTTCATGTGAGCATATGCAATTATGACAGGCATCTGGGACTTGGGGGATTGTATTTCCAGGCTATGAATCAGAATAAAAGATGGAGTTACATTCAATTTCATAGAATTTTCGATAAAATATTTTGAAATTGTGGAACATTAGAGAATTTACCTTTTGTAACATATTCAAAAAGACCATGTATTAAAGAATCCAGTTAATGACCTTTGTTTCAAATATATTCAAATCACCCTCTTTTTAACCCTCAATTAACACTGATTAGCCTAAATCACTCCTTCCTCCCTTTATTTCTTTAGCGATTTTGTAATACCTATATTATAACCTTTTTCTGTATTTGTTCAGATTAATTTAGATTGTATTAACAAAATTAAGCCATGCAAAATTAAAAAATAAAAACTTCCTTTAATGTATTTGCAAGTCATTTTGCCATGCATTTTACTACATGTAGACAAATTAAAAAAACAAGTTTTTTTTTTACCAGATAAATGTTGTTGTCAAACACACAGACATCCATTGGAACTGTATTGAAAAAAGAACAGTTGAAGATATTAAGATAAAACATTTCATTGTTTTTTTTTACAAAAATAAATTTTAAAAATACTAATCATTTTTTATGTGGTAAAATAACCTTGAATAAAAATTAGTTCAGCTCAATATAGTTATAATATGACTCAATTAAAGGATTTAGAATGTTTTGTGAGTCTGTGTATTTTACTTATTTTATAATTTTTTCTATGTTATGCTTTATATTATTTTGTATTTTTTTTACCGTTTACACAATCTTTTTTACATAGGGCAGTAATTATCTCCTTTCAGACTAACTAAATCTCTGAACAAACTGTCCACCTTGGCACTTCTCAGCCATTTTTACATTTTTTGCCAGTCCAAACATTGGTTAAATTCTTCATTCAATACTATAGAAAGTTCAAGAGTACAGCTTCCTACTTTGGAACGCTACACAAAATTAAATGCAGAATGCATGCACTAGCCTAGGAGAAAAGATTTCAACATGAGGACCTCAGTTGATTGACAGGCCAGACCAAGGGCAGTAATTGTACCTAGATAAATCCAAAAAAAAGTTAAAGAATGGCCATTATTACTTAGCAGCTATAGGTTAGCTTCAGATACCCAGGGTGGTTGTAAATGTGATTGTTGGCTTTTGATACATAACTTCAGGTCTTAATACTGACACCATGGAACTTTAGGTTCTACAAGAGAACAGCATTTAGGAATTTGGGAAGGATTTGAGTAACACGTAGAACAGCAGCTGAAAAAGTATATGATACCTAGTACATGATATATTTTCTTCTGGTATGTAAAAGCCACACAAATCAATGCAATGTTTTGAGATGTTGCAGGTTGTTTTTCAGGCATGTAAGACACCTAAATTGAGAAATTCTTAAGTTCTTAAATACTAACCGCAGAAACTTTTTAAACAGCAGCCACCCTCTGCAAATTCTTTGATAAGTTCGAATCCAAGATCACATTTCTTAACTTCGTTCGGACACAAGGTGGTGTTGCATTCTATGGGTAGACAGATCAAATACCAATATTCATACAGCATAAGATAAAATAATAAGTGATTTCAATCCAAAAGAATATACATATAGGATGTTGACTTACCACATTTATGCTCCATGCAGCATGGTTGGTCTGGGTTTGGCTTAGTGACAAGTATGAAGCCTAAATCCTTTTCACAGGTCATAGATGGTAATTGAGGACAAGACAGATCCTCGCACTGAACACTGAGGGAATTCAGCTCGCAGACGCATTTCTTGCAGCCGCTGATCCAGGTCTCTCCAGGCTATGTATATATAAAGTATAAATATTTTAAAAGTCATTAAATGTTTTTATGTTATTGAATGGCATATATCTTATCATATAAAGAACATACTGTAAAAACAAATCTCATTTTTCTATTGTCAACAAGCCTTATGTGGGGACATTAATAAGGTCCAAATAAATTTAAACTCTACTTGGGTAATAGTAATATCTCACTGGCATTACCAACAGGGGTCATAAAATCAAAAGATTATAGGGGGCCTAAAACACATAAATGTGTATTGGAATAAATTAAACATTATGTCCCACAAGTTTTTCTTAATGTGTCACTTGTGTAGCACAACACAAAGAAAGTATTGTATGAAACGCGTAAATCAGCTTTCAAATAATATTTCATAATTTTTCATAATTTTTATGAATCATAAACTTGCTTGCTCAGATATGTAATATTTGTAATATTGATAATGTGAGAATGCAAATAAAGGGTTAAGTTGCAAACCAAAAAATTTTATGTTTTAGCTTTAGAATAGGAAATTGGAAACTTAAAAAGAGGCATAAAAATAAAAACATAAAAATAAAACAATTTACATTCTAGAGGAAGGGCATGCCCACTGGAGGATTTTCCCTTTTCTCTTGTTAGTGACAACTCTAAAAAGTGGCTTTGACAAGAAGGGTTACATTAATGGTTTGTGTTATAGTTAAAGGAAAGGTTGGTATAGAGGTACAAATTGGGGTTAGCGCATGGGAAGCTTTAGGGTAGCGCACCAAAGTTTTGGGAGCTCAGCCTTGAGAACTACTAGTGTGGTTTAAATACTGAAAGCTAATTTACCCAAACTTTCATCCATCTTGTATCCAACATGAAAAATCAAGCCAAATTTGTACATGTTCAAACTGTATTACAGGCAGTTTAGTAGAGTATTTATCTAGTACCATAATTAAAACAATTAATTTCAACTCACAGCTTTGGGCATTCCATATGGACCAACACAAGCTACAAAAAAAGGAAAAAAGAAAATATTTTTTTACATTACTCAAGCCTAAGAATGAGCTAATAATTCAAGAATCATAAGAATAAAGTTTATTAATAATATTTATTGTCCTCCTTATTCTTTCAGTTGCAGATGACTGGTTTCACTAATCAGATATTTTTTGCATACTTACCACAACTCTTAACACAGGTATCAGAGTAGGAATTGAAAAGGGTTGTCCCTGCTGGGCAAAAGCAGCCTTCAGTTTTACCAGATTTGCCCATTTTTCTGTAAAAAAAAGAATGCAGTCATGGTATTTGAACTGTACATAGAGCGCAATATGGAATCAATTGTTGTAGGCCTGTTCTGTAGCAATACCATCAGATCATATGTTATTAATTCTCTTCTACTAACAACTTTTTTGTTGATTTTTTAAATATTGGATCTAAGAATCTTTAAAAGTAATCATAAAAATGTAGGCAGGGCAGTTCCCACAACTAGGCAAGATTATGCACCTTGTCTAAGGCCCTCTATGCTTTAGCAATACTAGTGGTTAGTGTGGGTTGATACAGGGTGCACCAGTCCACCAAATAATGCAGGAAGATATATGTTTATATTCGGAGGTAGAAGCCATGACATAACATAATTTCTTACGTGTTTTCACAGGTGGGAGCGTGCACTGGTCCACAAGGATTGTATACCTTTCCAACAGGACAATTGTATGCTATATTGTAAAAAAAAAGCCAAAAAATAAGAATAAATAAAAAAAATGAAAATGATATTTCCCATTCCCAAACCTAAATATATTACATTATTCTTCTGCTATGGGGGCAATGAACTGAAGATAGACATTTTCAACTAGTCTGGGTTGTAGAACTTACGGCAATGGCCTCCAGTTTTTCCTCTCCAGTCTACACAAACTCCATTGTCATTGCACAAAGCAGCATAGACCTCCAAACTGGAACACTGCATTGAATCGTTTTTAATACGGCAGGCATCAAAGGCACAACCTTCATGGTAAGATTTGGGTGGTATAATCTTGTGGCACTCGGCAAAGACACTTAAGAAAGAAGTAAAGATAAAGTGAATTACTTAAATTGATATATGTTATTTATTTATGAATGGCATGCTGTGCCATATATATCAACAATGTAAGGTTTTGCATAATGACATGTTAGTGCTGTTGAACGATGCTGCATATCACTAAACCCAGAGGAGTCATGTCATCTAGTGGAACACAAAAATGTAACAAGAGAAAAGTCTAGATTGTATTTAAGTATTGTTTTTACTAATTTTGTTTTCTTACCTAAAATACTTTATATATATAGTAATACTTTATATTACTTTATACTTTTATATTATAAAATAAAAAGAACATTTATGCAAAATCCTTGTATTATATAAGTATACCATTACTTACTCGCTTAGGATGATATCACAAACAGGTGAAGGTGCACAAGTGGGTGTTGGTGTTGGAGCTGGTGTTGGGTTAGTTGGTGTTGGGGGAAGAGGGTGATAACCACAGCCAGGTGCTGTAGTATTAACCCTCCAGTGAGGTGCCATGGCAGAGCAATCCTTTGCAATCCTGCCGTTTGGCATACGGCATTCTTCAGTGCTATTGTTAGAGCAGGTACCTATAGACAAAAGCATCAAAATCATTTCACTCAACCTAAGCAAAAAAATTTAAAACTGTAAAACTCACCAAAATAACAAAAAAAAGATTTACTTACCGCATTGTCCCTCTGTGTTGTACGCAAATTTACTAAATGGCAGTTTAATTACAAAGATCAATCCACTGAATGAGATGAAGGCATCAATTTCAGTAATTTCCACATTCATGTTGATGCCAGCACTGGTGATGGTAATGCCATCCTTGGTGAAGCCAGGAGAGATCCATTCATTGTTGAACCTAATCTGTAGTGCAAAAAATAGGATACAGTCACCCCCACATTATCCCAGTCCAAATATTTATGATAGCAACCAATGAATTCCTCTAGTGCAAATCTAGTACAAATAATAAATAATAATATGGCATGTACTGTTTAAGTAAACAATAAACAGAACCAATTTTTTCACTTTCTGGCTTCAAAATATGAGCCACAGACCTGTACACATTTGTAAAGGACAATTTGTCGAGGACGTTAAGATGTAAACCCATAATCTCTTTTTAAGTGTGTTTGATATCCTGCCTGATAGTTTTGCTTATGAATCTGATGTGTTTGCTTGGAGATCCTTCCAAAAAGACACTTACTGTTGCACGCCGTCATTGCTAATCCATTATTTTAAAATTAGCAGCAGTGTTTTTAGCCTGCTGTAAGTATTCTTTCAGTTGGCCGTTACGTGGTCGTCGCACAACCCAGAGTAATATAAAGAAATTTTAAATACTTTGTGTTAAGTGTTAAAGTGTGTGTTAAGTGTTAAATAAAAAGTGTTAAACTAGCAAGAAAACTTTTAGGTTTATCTTTACTGTTACATACAGACAATTGGACAGGTCCTCTGGTCCTTAAATTCACAGTTGTGTATCGGTACCCCTGAAATGCGTTAGCTGTGATGTTTTGTGACATTTTGACTGGCAAATAAAGATAAAATATGACATTCTCTGCCTTAAAACAAGTTTTGATCTATGAAAACTCTTTGTGGCCAGACCACTAATAAAAAACTACCTCCTATTTTTAAGGAAATCCTTTGACTAACTGAAGTCCAGGGCTCTGTCTTCACTGTGTCTCTTGTATCTGACCTTATAGCCAATGTGAAGACCACATATTGCAAGCTAAAAGTGCTGCTAGTAAATATGAGAAAATGTCTCTCCAAATGAAATACTATTACTGGCAAGATCTCCATGTAAAAAAAAACTTTTTAACAAATTCAACAAAAAAAAAGATTTGGTTAAAAAATGGTATAATGTAAGACATGATGCTTAATATTCTTAAAATAAATTTGGGGTTTACAAGAACTTTAGAGGTATTGTACTTAGCCTACATTTGCTACATAAGTACATAACAATTTTTTAACACACCACTAAATAGGAGCAGGGCTGCTATCAAATATTTCTGGGCCCCATACTAGAAAACTTCATATCCCCTCCTTTTTATTCTAAAATTTCCAGCATTGCAAACATCAATTTTTTTGGGGCCCTGCACAGAAGTGGCCCCTGTTCACTCCTAATGGCGGCCCTAGCTGTAAGAACAAAAATATGGGACTTGTCATGGTTAGTTCACTGTTCATCTTGTAATCCTCTCCACTTTATTTTCTCCCTATCCAGTGAGTAACAAAACAGAAACAAGCATACAGCTAGTAATGTTGAAACTTCATTGTGCATACTTCTTCCAAGTCAGTAAAAATTGCCCACAGGGCTACAATGCAATGGAAATAATGTCTCGTATGAAAAATAGATTATATCTTACCCGGTTTTTCATCCTTCCTTGGTAAAGCATACGTGTTAAAACAATCTCATTGGATTTATAGTAGATCAAGATAGACTGTGGGCAGGACAAGCCATCAGAAGCATCACAGAAATAGTTATCAACAAGGACGCGGAAATTGTCATACTTGGGAGTAATCTGCTGCACAAGGACATATGTGCAGTTGTCTAGGAAAGTGTAGTACACTCCATCAAAGGTTATGTAATGTGGGTCACCCCATCCACTGCAGACACCTGTTAGAAGGCAAAGGGTTTCTCTGTTATTGTCCACTTGCATAATGTAAAATAAGGATTTTAAAGTGTATGTAAAATGTATGTAAAATATGTGGCAAAAGCACATATAGTTTTTTTTTAAATTATTATTACTGTATGTATCCACACCAATTAGAAAAAAAAGCTTACATCAAAGCAAAGAAACAAATGCAAATTTAGTACATCTTTGCATTACATGCATATTTTTGATGTTTTATTCTTTTAAACATGCTTCACAAATATAATGTGTTACTATCTTCCTCTTTCAGATGACAACACTGTTTTCAAGCTCTGTATTCCTAAGCACAGGGTGTCAAGTCAAACATGCTTACTTTATATCTGACAAAAATCACAGATCTCTCCTTATCCCTCCTTCCCTCCTCATTGTGCCTCTTTTGTAGCGATATTTAAGGAAAATCTTTCCTTCCATACATAAAATGTATGCTCATATTTATTTAGGAAAAAATCCATAATTACTATTAATATTTAAATGCACACTTGAGAAGATGGTTATTCATTTATTAAACTTACACTGGCATTCATAATAGTCACAGCAACCATCTGCACTCTTTTTCAGAACTGGTGGGAAGCCGTTAGCACAAGCGATTGGTTCCACTTCTGGGCATGTCACTGGCCTGTGGGTAGTGACATTGTTTCCAATGCATGTGACCTGTTCACATTTGTCATTTATCCATGTTTCATTGGTCTGTAGAACGGGAAAATGTTTTATTAGTATTATTATTATTACTATTATTTTGATAATACTACATCACAAATGTAAACAAAGGCAAATAAAATGTTCTATAGATAATTACTACCATTTTCAATTTTAAAAAGATTATTCAGAGCAAAGTGACTGAGTTTCTGCAAAAAGGCATCAACCAAACTTACATGCTCACCTTGCCTGTACTCCTTTCTAATGCCTTTTATCTCTATAGCTGGTGGGAATACCTTGAACTTTAACAGAAGATTAGGTATATGAACTGATCTCCTTATGAGAGTGTTGGGTCTTTGGAAGTGACTCTTTAAATAACTAATTTTGATATAATTATATATAAATGTTCTTTTATACATGAGATTGCAACTGCAATAGCAGTAGAGTGGATGTGTATCACCTGAAGGAAATACCAATACCAACCAGGCGTCAGACTACCAGAATCTTAGATGAGCATGTGTCTTTCTGGAACTTTTTATCAATGTTAGGAATAACGGAAATGTGAAAATGTAACAAATGCACAGGGTCTATGATTCATTTCAATAAACTATTTGTTACAGAATAAAAGTGTATGAAAAAGGTTTTTTTACAGTGTTAGAGAATAGTTGGATACTATGTCAAGTTTTCATTTTTGCTTGGGAGAATAAGTTTTCTATTTGTTTTGGTGACCATTGTCACTAAGACATAAGGGAGTGGATTCAAATTCACAACTGATGAGCAACATATGGGTGAAATTATCCAAAAGGGAAAACATTAAGAGAACAGCTGTCTAAGACATCAATTACCCTCATTTTGTAGAGAATGTTTTTTAATTACTGTTGCATCATCGGGGAAAATATTTATATTCAACAGATTAAATTTGCCAGGTATGGTATTGGAAGTTACAACCCTGATATAGATAGGATGTAACAGGCCCATACACAGACCATACCACACATACCTGTAATTTCAATGTGCAATTGGGTACATGACTCCTGCTGATTCTGCAACAGCCATTTGATAAAAATGGAAAGCTCACCAGAAATTCAATGCAACAATTGTACTTTAAATTAAAAAATGTATAGTAATCAGATAAGAACACAATGCTCCTTTTATTTCTTGGTAATTTGTTACCTGAGAAATCATAAATGTTTAAAGGGTTCTTTTTTGTTACATTATCAGGAAAATAAATATACCTGGTTGAATAAAAAATGTTATATTACCTTTCTTGGCGGACAGCCTTCTACTGATGTGGTTTTGACAATTGTGGTTGTAGTTGTAGGAGGAGTTGTAGTTTTTTTACATGTAGTCTTCCTAGGGGTTGTCGGTGAAGTTGTAATTTCTGGTGTGGTTGCTGTAGGAGTAGTTTGGTGTGTGCTGGTACAAGGCCCTGTAAATCTGTCAGCCTCACATAAGTTATTGCAAATAGCATAGAAAATGCAGCCAGCCTCATCAGTCTTGTTGTAGATGATTTCTCCTGCAAGGGGAACCCCAATATATATATATAACGTGATGTTCTCTCATATACAATAAAAATACTATTATCTCGGTAAGAGTTTGAACACCTGTCAGATTTTTATTGTTTTCCCCAATATTTAGATTCACTTTTATGAATCTTGGTGGCCGCTGTTGTTAATAAAAATAAAAACACTGATTTTTACTAAAACAGAAATATGAATTATACCAATAGGAATACTTATTCAAATGACTGCAATCCTAAAGGGAATTTTATAATTTTCCTGTTGTAGATATGAGACTGGCATTAAGGTAAATATAACTGCTAAGATACAGAAAGTCATGACTAAATTGGCAGATTTAGAATTTTTCCTTACTTTGTCGAAAACTAAAATAGGATAAGAAGGAAGAGAGAAAGCAGGGTCTTTTTTAGCACACAAATAAAGGTATATTGTATTTTCAATAAACAATAACAAATATAATCGAAAAAACATAACAGTTTCAGAAATTGGTCACAATGTTTTCTTGTGGTCCAAACAGTATCAAATTGGCCCCAAGAGGCACTTTAACGTGATAAATTTAACTTACAACAAAAAATTTTTTTCTGGTATAAGCACTCACACTTTGGCCCAAGGGGGCTCTAGACATCAAGGATCTAGCCAATCATGTAAATTACTTGCCATACCACCAGAAAACATTGTGACCAATTTTTGAAACTGTTATGTTTTTTCGTTATTTGTTATTGTTTATTGGAAATACAATATAACTTTATTTTTGTGCCAAAAAAGACCCTGCTTTCTCTCTTCCTTCTTATCCTTCATTTTATTGAACAAGGGTTGGCACTCTATTGCAGTCCTATAAGTTTCCATATTATACTATACCACTACTGACACTCTTAAACACTTAAAAACTAAAGTAGCCTTATAAACTTTAAATTGAGATGTACATTTTTAAAAAATGCTACTAAATATGAACACTTTGTACCCTCCTATGCAGAATTAATGCAAGCATATCTTTTTATCTTTATATCTAAATAAATACTGCATATTTGTAAGAACAACTATAAATATAAAAAGCTTGGGTTACTGCTCAAAGTGTTCAAAATATGAAAAAGGCTTACCTGGTGAGTAGAATTTGTTATCTACACGGCAGAAGCAGCGTTGAGTTGTAGATGTTGGGGCTGTTCTGGTCCTTGGAGTTGTTGATGTAGTTGATTCTGTAGTTGTGGGAATACTGGTTGTAGTAAATTCTGTGGTTGTGGTTACAATGCTAGTGGTTGTGGTTTCTGTTGTTGGTATTGGTGTAGTCGTAATTATTTTTGTAGTAGCAGGAATGCTAGTCGTGGTAGACTGTATGGTTGTTGGCACAGGGGTGGTACTGCAATGACTATAATCATCACAACACAAAACCTTTATCTGGTAGTTGTAGCACTGTTTGACTTTTCCAATTTGATCTTTGTTATTACAGACCAATCCCTGCATTCAATGTTTTGTGGATACTTGCAGATATTTTTGCCTTTGGCAATAATATTTTCAAATGTTTCCTTGTCTCCTCCATCTAATCCAGAACTTGGAGAATCAACATCAATCCATGTTGTCCACTTACATTGTGGTTGACAGTTAGTTGTTGTTGGTATTGAAGTAATGGATGTTGTGGTTGTGGTTAAAGTAGTTGTTGATTCTGTTGTTGTTGGTACTGGAGTAGTAGTTGGTTCTCTAGTTGTAGTTACAGTGGTAGTGGGGGTAGTTTCTGTTGTTGTGGTTACTAGAGTTGTAGTTGGTTCTGTAGTTGTAGTTACAGTAGTGGTGGGTGTAGTTTCTGTTGTTGTTGTTACAGGAGTAGTAGTTGTAGTTACAGTGGTAGTGGGAGGAGTTTCTGTTGTTGTTGGTACTGGAGTAGTAGTTGTAGTTACAGTGGTAGTGGGAGGAGTTTCTGTTGTTGTTGGTGCTGGAGTAGTAGTTGATTCTGTAGTTGTAGTTACAGTAGTAGTGGGGGTAGTTTCTGTTGTTGTTGGTATTGGAGTAGTCGTAATTACTTTGGTAGTAGTGGGAGATTCGTCTCTGTTGTTGTGGGCACTGTAGTTGTTTCAGTTGTAATGATAACTGGAATTGTAGTTGTTTCTGTGGTTGTAGGTGTTGTTTCTGTAGTTGTAGATGTTGTTGTCTCTGTTGTTGAGGGTACTGTTGTTTTTTCAGTTTCTGTCACAAAAACTGGAGTTGGGGTTGTTTCTGGAGTTGTTTGTTGTTCACAGTGACTGTAATCATCACAACAGAGCACTTTAATTTGGTAATTCAAACAAACTTTAAAATCCCCATCTTGCTCTTCATTATTACAGACAAGGCCAAGAGTAATATTGCATTGAACAACTTGCCCAATTCTACCAATTGGTACTTCTGGGTATTTTTCTGCTCTACACTGAATGTCATCTGGTTTTTTACAAATTTTATGTCCTGCTGCTTGGATGTTTTCATATGTTTCAAAATCCCCTTCATTTTTTCCTACACCTGGTATGTGGACATCAATCCATGGTGTCCATTTACATTTTGGATGACAGACTTCTGTGGATGACACAACTGAAGTTGTTGTGCTAACAATAGTAGTTGTTGGCTCTGTTGTTGTGGATGGAGTTACAGTGATTATTGGGGTTGTAGACAATGTTGTTGCTGAATGTGTTGTTGTTGTTGTCTGTGTGGTAGGGGAGATGGTGGTTTCAGTTTTAGGAGTTTCTGTAGATATTATAGGCGTTGATGATTGATCACATTGTACAAAACTACAGCATTTTACTCTGATCTGATAGTTGTAGCAAATAGGTGGTAGCTGCTCCTTATTCAAACATATCAGTCCAAATGATACGTTACATTGTACATTTTGCTCAAGCTCTGAAAGTGGAGTATTGGGGAACCTCTCAGCCCTGCATTCAATGTCTTGAGGATGACTACAGATAGAGTTTCCTTTAGCTTTTATATTTTCATATGTGTCAAAATCACCATTTTGCATTCCTTCTTCAGGGTAGCTGGCGTCGAACCACTTAGACCACTTGCATTCTTCTTTAACACAGATGGTGGTATGAGTTATCTTGGTTTCTAAAGCACAAACATAATGAAATTTGAATTATGTGGTCTAAAAATCATGCCAATGTATGTGATTTATATGTCAGAATATTTATCACATGTTTCTATGAATAAAAAAAGGCAAGTAACAGGCATTTCCAGAGAGTCAATGTTAGGTACTAGGAGCAAAAAAGACTTCCAATGAAAAAACTTCAGAAGACCCCCCAACACTAAAACAGGGCAAACAACATCAACCTCTGCCCTTCTAGACTAAATTCACACCTTATTTATTCACACCGCATGATTTTGATGTGTTATCCAGTGAAATTAAGATCAAAATCTAAATGCATATCACTGTGGTTCAAAACATATGCATGTGCATTTTCAGTGTTTTAAATGCACATTGCAATGCACTTTTTATTGAATATCAACTCAGGTCATGATGCATGTGTTGACATGCCCTTTGATGCTTTTCTATTGACTTGAATATGGCATATGCTTTAAACAATATACACTGGTGTGAATGAAGACTTGTTGTTTTATACTCATATATTATCATAGTGAAGGTCTGTTATTGTATAGTTGCAGTATCATGATAAAGGGTTAAGGGTCTTGAACAATATTTTCTATACATTTTCTATTCTTTTACAGACAATTATTATTATTATTATTATTATTAATATTACTATTATTATTAATAAACAGAATTTATATAGCCCCAACATATTATGCAGTGCTGTACATTAAATAGGGGTTGCAAATGACAGACGCATACAGACAGTGACAGAGGAAAAGAGGACCCTGCCCCGAAAAGCTTATCTAGTAGGTGGGGGAATTAACACACAATACGAGTTGTGGTGGGTGGCAGTGATGGTTTCAAAATACAGAAGAAGCTGGGTAGGAAAGTTTAAAAAAGTGGGCTTTTAGTTCTCTTTCAAATGAGGAGCAGGCCGAATAGGACAAGGAAGACCATTCCAGAGGGTTGGGGCAGCTCTAAAAAGTCTTGTAGCTGTGCGATGTGATGAGGTTATGTGTGTGATGAGGTTATGAGTGAGGAAGTCAGTAGTAGATCATTGAAGGAGCGGAGAGAGCGGCAGGGGGAGTATTTTTTTACCAGGTCAGAAATGTAAGTGGGACAAGAACTATGGAGGAATTTGAAGGCAAAACACAGGAGCCTGAATTTGATTCTAAGGTGAAATGGAACCAGGTGTAAAGATCTGCAAAGAGATGCAGCAGAAGAGGAGCCGTGGGAAGGATGGATGAGTCTGGCTGCAGCAGTCATAATAGATTGTAGAAGAGAGAGACAAGTTCGTGGAATACCAGAGAGGAGGATGTTACAGTAGTCCAGACGAGAGATGATAAGTGCGTGTACAAGAAGTTTTGTGGTCCCTGGGGACAGGTGGGGCGGATTTTGGAGATGTTGCACAGGTGAAAGTGACAGGACCTGGAAATGTTCTGAATATGGGAGGTAAATGAGAGAGCAGAATCAAAGGTGACGCCAAGACAACGTGCCTGAGGGAAGGTTCTGTTTTAACCAGGTTGAGTTTCAGAAATCGGTCAGATATCCATGATGAGATGGTTGAAAGGCAGCATGAGACCTTATCCAGGACTGAAGGAGACAAGTAAGGGTGGACAGGTAGACTTGAGTGTCATCAGCATACAGATGGTACTGTAGGCTAAAGGTGGAGATAGGACTACCGGGAGGAGGAGGAGTACAAAGAGAATAGAACTGGTCCAAGGACTGCCCCTTGGGGAACACTAACAGGGAGGAGAGCTGGAGAGGAGGAATTACCATTAAAATAAACTTGAAAGGAGTGGTCAGAAAGATAGGAAGCAAACCAAGAGAGAGCAGTCTCACAGATACCAATGGAGAGCAGGATTTGTATTAGAAGAGGGTGATCAACACTATCAAAAGCAGAGGAAAGATCAAGGAGAAGGACGAGGGAAACATTGCCTTGAGACTTAACTCTGATGAGGTTATTGCCCACTTTAGTGACAAGAGCTGTTTCAGTGGAATGGGCAGCTCAAAAGCCAGACTGGGGAGGGTCAAGGAGAGATTTGGTGCTCAGGTAACAGGTGAGTCTTTTGTAGTAAGGTGTTCAAGAAGTTTGGAGACATATGAGAGGAGGGAGATAGGATGGTAGTTAGAGGGTAGGGAGGGGTCCAGTAAAGGTTTCTTCAGGATAGGGAGAATTATGGCATGTTTGAAAGCAGACGGGTATATACCAGTAGAAATATAGAGGTTAAATAGTTTGTTTAGGATGGGAGCAAGGGTGGAGGGATGGGCACGGAGTAGATCAGAGGGAATTGGGTCAAGCAGGCAGGTGGAAGATGGAGATGATGAGTCATTTGGACAATGGGCCTAATATATTAAAGACAGGAGACGTGGGTGGACCTGAGGGATAAAACCTGTCGTGGGTGGATCTGAGTGATCAAACCTAGAATGAATTTCAATCATGGAACAAATTCCTTACAGGTTTGCTGGGTTACAAATGTTCACCCATAATAGTCTATCCTCTCCAGTCTTGGAGAGCTTTATTAAAACAGGTCCAATGTGTCCCCCCTACCTGCGACTTTGAAGAGGACACATGTTCGCACTTTTATATTACATTAATTACATTCTTAACAAACAGTAAATAATCTTAAAAAGCAATTGCAGAGCTTTCTAATTTAATTTAATGTGAAGTAATTTATTCCTTCATAAATCAGAGTTTTAAAATTAGTTTTCAGTAAACCTAAATCTAAGAGAAATAATTAAAAAAAAAATATGGATTTTTACTTGGTCTAGTATTTCTTTTATCTACATCGTAAGTGAGGACACATTAGAAAGAGAAAGGCCTGCACTGGCTGCCAGAAAAGTAGGGATAAGGTCAGTTTATTTCTGCTTTGACAAACAGTAGCATTCAGTCCTTGCAGTGCAGAGGTGGCCCCAATACAGTGGTAGTATTCCAGTTAATCCTAGAGTACAGCTTTAAATCACACTTTACTTTAGAGGACTGACAGTCTATTAAGATCTGATCCCCCGTACAATTTTAAGTTTTTTGGTTGGGAGCTTTGAAAAGAAATTTTCTCATAATTTTTACATGTATAGAGATTAATGAGGGCTTATTTTTAAATATTTCCCCACGTAGAATATATAGCTTTTGATGTGCATAAAGAACTGCACGTTAACACTATCAGAAAAAAAAAAAGGAACTTTTTTTTCTTTTCCTTCTTTTATAGCCATGTTTGTGTGAATCTCTGTCAAAAATATACTGAATAATTTCAAGACTCTGAACACAGGAGAATCTGCAAGATTCAAAACAAAATACAATTACAGGCCAAAAGATGCCATGAAATAATTTATCCTTCGCCCTGTGATTTATTGCATCTTCCTCTTGATTTAAAGCTTGTTGTAAGATTTGTTAGACCAGGCATGTCCAAAGTCCAGCTCGGGGACCAATTGCGGCCCGTGTTCAGATTTCCACCGGCCCACAACCTCTGTCATCACAAGGAATCCCCTACATCATTATAGTGGGTGTGTGCTATTCAGGACCCACAGGGACCAAGCCCACTATGATTCTAAGAATGTGCTCTGCACGGAGCCCGCACTGACACTGGACTCCATGCACAGGAAATACCTCACAACACCCTGGTGGGCATGTACTGTGCTTAGACCAACCCGAGTTAGTGGTCGGTCCCCATGCATTTTCAACTCACCAAATCTGGCCCTCTTTGCATAACATTTGGACACCCCTGTATTAGACTAAAGTGTTAATGTCTGTATATTAATTTATACTTAGTTGTAAATTTGCATAAAGTTTATATTTATTTGTTATTTATTGTTAAATTGTTTATTTAATTTGTGGTAAATAAACATCAGCTTACCAGCCATTTTAAGTCCATTTAGTTGTCAGTGTGTTTTTGAGGGTGTAAGGGCTGGTAAGTTGGGGGAGAGAGTGGTTAGTGTGGGGGACAATAGGCAAAGGTCCAAGCTACCCTGGTCATGATTTTTTGAATACACCTATATTGGGGTTCACATTCACATTTTATATAACAGTAGTTAATAAGTATATGTGTATTATCCACTGATTGTAACATACCTGTAGTTGTTGGATGTGTTGTAGTAAAGGTAAATGGAATTGCTGTTGTTATTGGTGTAGTACAATGGAAAATATCTCTATGTATTGTGCCATTTTCTTTGCAGATAGCAGTAATGCAGCCTCCAATACCATCCGTAGTGTTGTAAATCACATCGTTGTATTGGTACATTTTGCCTTGGTACTCACAGTGGCATGCTGTTCAGTTGTAAAATATAAAATTTTAAGGACAGAGATAAAACCAGTTTTTCTGCAACCTAGAATACTTTGGTAACATTAAGGTTAATTTACTAAAGTATAGGCTGTTTACTTTGCATGGGATAATTTACTTAGGTAAGTGAAGGCAGTGAAAGTTCACTTTGCACAGAATACCCAATTACATCTGAGGAAATGGAAATAAAAATTATATTTTGCTTGTATTTTATTGGATGGCTAAAGCCAGCAGAGCTTCATTTCATTTACTGAGCTTTTTTAAGTTATCCCTTAAAAAGTGAGCATTTCCTTTGCTAAATAAACAGCCTAAACACCTTTACAAAATCAACCCAATTGCTTCTAAACACATTGCATAAAAAATGAAAATGTCTGAAGGGCCATTCACGCATGCTGTGAGCTGTGGAGTGCTGTGTTTAAAAATGAGTCCTTCATTTTTAATTGCATTGTGAGATCAAATTTAAAAAAAAAAGATTGCGGGCTGTGATGATCAATGAATGCAGCCGCGCCTGCATTCATTGATTAGCTCAGTGTGCAACCCCCAGGACTAGAGGCTAAATGCTTTCCTCAGCCAATCAGAGAGCACTAGAGATTTTGAATGGGGAGACTTTCCCTTTTTAACTTCTAGTATCGGGGATCGCACACAGGATTCCCAGGGATGCATAAACGAATGCAGCCCTGAGAATCCACTGCAATCCCGGGGCACTAGAGGTTAATTACCCTCTAGTGCCTGGAGATCGCAGTGGAACTGCAGATGAACTCTCAATGGAGAGTTCATCTCAATGGAGAAACTCTATTGAGAGTTCATCTGCAGATCCACTGCGATCCCCGGCACTAGAGGGGATCGCAAACAGGAGGATTCCCAGGGCTGCAAGACTGAATGCAGCCCTGAGAATTCACTGCATTAATTAACCTCTAGTGCCTCGTAACCTCTAGTGGGATCGTAATGATTTCCTTGGTCTTCCGATGGTTTCGAGAAATTGGTTCGCCGAAATTTCGCGGGCCCATCGGAAGTTCGAGGAAATTTTCACACGAATGCCAGAGGCATTCTTGTTCATCCCTACTTTCAACTTCTAATCTGTGGCCTAATACTAACCCTTAACAAAAATATTACAGTATTAATCATTTTTAGCTTTGCTTGGGACATTTGTTCTTTCATGTTTCTTTATTTGACATTGTTTAGTTTTTTTTCCTAAGCTTAACAATTAGAATGTAATTATTATTTTCTTTATCTCTATATTTATGTTACATAAATAATAAATATCTTACTAAGTAAAAATTATTATTTTTTTAAATCTTATCTACTCTAACCCTGAACAATAACTTGATTTCACTACTTAACCCTAATGTTCACCTAAACCCTAACAACTAACTATTAAAACAGTGTTCATTAACACATGGGAACCCCTTGAAATAACTTAAAAGTCCTCAAGGAACCCCTTCTATAAATACTATATCCACAGCTCAGTACATTAGTGTGGTGGTCAAAGGAAAGATTGACTCTTATATTGCTGGCGAATGGGAATGTCACTATTACAGATAGCCCAGAAAAATCATTGGTCCCAGTTAAACTGACATGAGATGCACAAAGTGCTCATTGCTCAGGGAACCTCTCCGTGTACTTGGGGCAAACCTGTACTTGTGGCAAATCTGGCCACTAACACTTAACTGCAGTATAAACCTAATCTTCAAAATGTTATCTAATTCTGACATTTATTTGTAACTCTCATCCTAACACCCTAAAATTAACAACCTGGCACAGATTTTTTTTACCTTCTCAACTTCATCCAAAAAAGGATGGTTATACATACAAGTTAATCCAATCAATAATATTAAACAACTGATACAACTATATAATATAAATACCTGAGTCCCCCCAGTACATCTACCATTATTAGAGCCTTAAAAAATTGTATTTACCTTCTCTCTGGTATTTACACTCCACTCCAGACATACTGCATGCACTGTAAAAGTAAAATTTAGATTTTATTATTTCTACAGTCATGGGCCAATATACACAGACTTTGAGCTAAACAGTAGGGCTATCTGGATTATAATGTCAGTTGTTGAAAATACTTGGTAATCTGCCCCTGTGTTGTGAAATATTTTCTTATGTTGACTTGGTTTATTCTAGATTTTGCCTTAATGGGTATTGGGGTTATTAATACAGTAGATGGTAAAATCTGACCTCACAAATGCTCTTTTAGTCAAATAAGAACAAATTCCCATTGACATACCATGTGTGGAAATCACAGCCAGATAAACAAAGGAATGTTATCTGTATAGACTGTGAGCGATGCCATAATAATGCCAAAAGTTTCGGCATTTGATTACCCACATGCTTATATTAGCATGATTGTCAGGTATCCACAAATATATGGCCACATAATGTATATACAAGTTAATCTTTTTAGCAAAATCCCTATGCACCTTTTAACAACAACAATAGGTGTGTTAGGCATGCACCTATAAAATGCTTACCATGTCTGGCAGTTTTCACTAGAAGGTACAATTTGCCCAACTTTGTAATGCTTTCCTTCATCATCATAGCAACCACACTGAGCTACACATTCCATTTCATCTTCATCAAAGAATTGTTTAGCAGCTGGACAGCTAGGATAACATCCTGATCGTTGTTAAAAGTAAAAAAATAAATAAATTATTCTAATAGACAAACACAATTTAACAAATGCACCATTATACATTATGTGGAATAATTAGGCCCCAGTCTTGTTCATGCATAAATGCATTTTTTGTGTAACAATAAAGTATTCAAAATGTTCAATATTTTATAAGATATTGAATCTTTTATGCAGCAGTCCTGATTTTTAAATAACCCTCCCATGCCTTTGGATATTCACCTATGCATATAAACTTCTGTACGGTAAACAAAAGCTAAATGATGTTTAATATTTCAGTATATTATAACTTCTACCATTGTATATTTCAATACAAACTATCCATTAATAAAATCACAAGCATTAGAAAACTTTAATAAACATAAGCAAACATTAACATAATAAAAGCCTAAAAAACAAGTGTAATAACAAAGGATACAAGAAGCTGGTAATACCAAGACAATAATTTAAAATAACCCTACCTTCCAGGCCTGAAAGTTCGTGCAGACACTTTCCAGTGGGGTTTCTGCAGGTCTTCATGCAAGGAGCCCCACAGGGTTTGTAGTGCCACTCACACTCTCCCTCAGGGTTGTAGTAGTCACAAAAGAGAGCTGGAAAAAAAGAAAAACTTTATTTTATAGGGCCTTATTTCATTCGTATATCAAGGTGTGAGTAATACAAACTAATGTCTAAAATATTATTTGCTCCATATAAGTGTATCATGGTCAGACAGGAGACCTCATATATTATACTCATAGAAGAGAATATGATACTCACGGCAGATGCTAGGGGTTCTCCAGGAAATGCATTTTCCGGTTTCTCCACAGGCCTGAGCATAGGCAGCAACGGCTGTACAAAAGCACTCACAATCCCCACCAGAGTCACAAGCACAAGCATCAGACACACAGGCATCATAGTACTTGGATGGATCAACCTGTGCAAAATAAAGAATAGGATAGGTATTTCTTTTTAGTATAATGCTTAAGTAACTTTAGGTACCTGTTTATATACAGTATTTTTTTGTTTATATCAGAGCTTTTTCTTTGCCCATACATAGAATAGCAAAAAGTTTGTAGCAAGTAAGGAGATTATCTGCAGGTACAATGTACCTGTTAAAAATTCTGTATTACATCAAAAACATCTCAAACTGATCTCAAATAAAAGCTGTGTTGTTTTAGTCTAGCTGTCTATGTCCTGATAACTTTTTATATATATATATTTTATCACTTTTGCGGAAATCTGTAAAAAAGAAAGGTTATTCATTTATATCCACACCTGAGTATGGCAGGCAGAGAATACAGCACTGTTGATGATGCTACACTGTTTCTGTGCCCAGGATTTGCGGTATGGGTTGGCAGTGCAGGCATCCTTGGGTACTCTGGCATCTGGACACGACTGAGCGATTTTCCAGCTGTTACCAAACTCGGCAACATCTCCGACCACAGACTGACTTCTTGTTGTAAAGTCATTATTTCCATTTCCATCGTAATTACCGCACAGTCCACACACTTTGCCCTGTGAGCACAAAAAGCATAATTAGGACAGTTTATCATAAAATTAAATAAGGGATTTTAAAAGCTTTAACCAATCATTATTATTCATTATTTTTTAGACATTTAGGAAATGTAAGGAATATTATAAAGATTACAAAAATTAATTTAGGGTTTAGTTTAAGACAGAAATAAAATAATCACATTAATTCAGTTTTGTATTTATTATTTTGTATTTATTATTTATTATTTGTATTTTTGTATTTATTTAAAAAAAAAATTCACTTTAAATGCAATTACTATTTCTTTTGTTTGACAGAGACAGATATCTGGCCTTGTACAGCAGTTCACATTTGGGTAGAGAGAAGTCATTCAGGATGTCAATGGGTTATGCTGCAGTTCCCACGTGCTAACAAGAACTATGGTGATAGGATGAAAGAGAAGAGTGGTAGAGAGACTAGCTCATCAGTCTGCTGCTTCTCCTTTTACTGTCCACTCAAAAGATAGGGGAGAGATAAGATCCGTAAATAGCTCTTTCCTGTAACAAAAGGCCATTCTGTGCAGCGGAGCTCTGGAAATCTCAACTGCTTGCCTAGCGTTCAGCTTTAATATTAAATATTGATTGACAATATTACTATTAACATGCAATTTATCAATATAAACAACAAATTAGTTTATAATATCACTATACAAATTAGCAGTTTACCTCAAACTCTTTGCTGAGTTTAATAAATATGCTTGTTTTCCTGTCCCACATTAGGATGAGCCCATTGTCAGCCTCAATGACAAGGTAGATACCCATGTGCCTGACTTTATAGGGCACAACTCCTCCAATACCCCTTTCAACCACTTCAATGTGCTCCTCAGTTAGAACAAGTTCGTAGTTCTGTAAATAGAAAAATGAAAATGTCAGACAGTAATAAGACAGAATTGTAACAAAGACATGGATTAGTTAATAATGCAGAATGATAAGTCCTACCCCCATGAAAACTTTAATACTCTTAGAGCATGTTGTTCCAGTGGTGCCACATGGGATGTTCTCGGTGATGACACGGAAAGTGCTGCCGTTTCCGGCCTGACCACAATGATCCTAAAATGTAATAGGTGAACATGAAGTTATGCAACCACCAATAAAAATACAAGTATCAGCATGAATAATTGTTAAAGCTGTGTAACCAATGGGCCAGGTGTCCAACTATGATCCAAGTATCCCTTTAATAATAATAAACCATATGCCCAGATTGTTTTATGTAGAGTAGAATTGATTAGAACCCCTTTTGGGTTTTTAATTTTACGCAGGGTCCATATGAGCTTGATAGAAACGGTAATAAAAAATCTGCAACAGGTCTTGTGAAATGGTGAAATCGTTGTTACCAGGATATGAAGTAAGAGAACATTTTTCTAACAGACAGAAAGTTCAGATGGCACTGAAAATATGACAGATCTTCAAAATTTTTACCACTCTATCAAACCAAAAACATACTAAAAATCTGAATATAAATGTATTTAGATGTATATGGTTGCTACTATTTATAAATATTCTTTATGTATGTTTGTGTATATACTATATTTTTTTGTTTGTTTTTTAAATAAAGTTTTAAAGATCACTTTACCTGGGCAAGTATGTATTCACAATCTCCGCTAAAGCTGTAGCGTTTGCCATCAAAGGTGATGTAGTGTCCATCCCCATACACAGCACAGGTAGCCAAGCATGGGTTGTTGGTACACTGCCACATCCTATCCTTACAAGTGCTATGCAAAAAAAGAAATAGAAAAGAGATGTTTTTCATCTAGTTAATAAATACATTTATTTTACTTAGTATGCTATATTTATTTTTCATACCAGGTGTTGCATTTCATTTTAATTTGTTCCCCTGGCTGGTATGTGGCATCATTGTGAATACATGGGCAGTCATCTTCTTTAATACAACCTCCTTTTCCATCAGCAACCAAACCAGCAGGGCACACACATCCAGAGATGCATTTTGCACTGTACTATAAAAAATGAATGTCCAATATCAAAAGTAAGATACAGTAAATTCATGGTTTCTAATTGTCATTACTTCTTTAATAATTCTTTTCTTTATAATTCTTTTTATATTTTTTGTGCAAGGATTAGAAGACTTACACAAGCCATATCCAAGGTCTGACAGCTCTTCTGGCACTCTGAACCTTTGGCACCAACTGTGGCATTCTTGCAGTCAAAGTAAACCATGGGAGATTTGCAGGCTGCAAAGATAATGTAAAAAGTATGATATAGTACTATTTCATAAATGTTAAAATGTATTATTAAATAAATTATTATTTGTACACTGTATTACAGAATCATGGCATAGGAAAAGTGGTAAAAATATGTTCAGCCTATTGTTGGCAAACCTATTATAGGTAGAGCGGAGTCATGAGAAGAGGTCTCCTATGTCATATAATATTCCATGATTAAAGGGTGAGCATAGGACACTTGTGGTAAAGGAGTGAACGATGCAGATGGCAGAGCACAGATGGAGAAGGTTACCAAGTTCGGTGGACACGTTATTGGCAGGGGAAAAAATGAAATTAAGACTTTGTCTACAGTTCCTGGGCTGAAATGGTTTAAAATAAAGTTACAGGTAAGTGGGAAAGAACACGTTGTGTTAGTCTGGTGCCATTATGAATTAGGTTTAATTTCAAGTAAGCAAGTAAACATTACCTGGTTCAATACTTCCAATACAGCTCAGTTTTCCCTGGGTACAAGTGCTATAAAAGAAAGAATACAATATATTAGGGCAAAATGAATCATGTATTATGTGGTAGTGGTCAATGTCCCAGTAGATGTAGTTTACAGATAATGCACATGACTGAAAACTATATCCACCAGAAAGGCAAAAACAGATCATTATCATATAATTAAGGCAAATTAAGGAAAGGCTTAACAAAAAGAATAAAATGTGATGATAATCTTTTTCACTGATATTTCATATTGTTGAAGTTCGTAAATTAGACAATATTGACCGGTGTTTCTCAACTAGGTTTCTGTGGAAACTTTGGGTTCCTCCAGAGGTTGTAGAGGTTAGATGATGTAGATGATAAATTTGTGTCAGTTTAAATGACACCAATGATCTTTTTGGCTATCCACAAGGGTGACATTTTTCCAAATACCCAAAGTAGGGGGCATTCTTCTTTTTGACCACCACACTAATATACTGCGAGCTGTGGATAAAGAAGTTATCGAAGGATTGCCCTGAAAACCTGGAAGATATTTTTAGTTTTCCCCCATGTTAAAAAGGTGAAAAAACACAGATAAAGACACTTACCACATAACACCATTGTCATGAACAACTTCTCCAGTAGGCACAGGGGATCCCTTATAGTAACATGGGCAGGCAGCAGCAGGGACACATTTGCCACTGTCATCCATGTAAAATCCTTTGGAACAGGTACAGCCATCAACAGGTACAAATTCAATACTGCAGGTGACATCTGGTTCACTAAGGGAACGGCAAGTTGGCTGACAGGTATTGGTGGAGTAGGTGTAGTTCAATGATTTGGGGCAATTGTGCATATACTTAGCTGTATAGAGAAAAAAATTAACATGAAAAAAATTATTTTGATTTACATTTATTTTTTACAGGGCAAGTATTAGAAAGACTCACAAAAACCTTCAAAAGGGAATGAGGACAAATTCAAAAATAAATTTACATGGTTTTCATAAACTTCTGGGTAGAATTGGAAATTTTAAACAGATAAGATGAAAAAAGCACTTACTACAAACATTGTCTCTCCATCCAGTCAGTATGATTCCCTTGGTAGCACAAGCCCGGACGTAAGAAGAGAGGGAGGCACACATACAGTCCTCACTTTTCTCACAGTTACAGGTGTCAAACATGCAGTTCTGACAAGAAACACAGAAGTTTTGGTCAAATTGCTATTATCAATTCCCCAAATATTAAGAAATACTCAGAGCAGCCTGAACCTCAAGGATTTATAACGAGTGTGGATAGGATGGGATTTGACACCGTCACTTTTACAGTCATGGACAGTATAGCCAGTGTATATCTAGCAAATTTCATACATATATTACTGTTGATCAGTGAAATTTAAATATTTTAAGGAACCTCTGATAAAAAATGTAATGTATTTCATTCTACAGCAATTAGTTTGTGGAGAGAAATAATTTTTTTGCAGAATCCTAATATGCCTACTTTTGGAATACATTCACTACTTGTTATTGAAAATACATACTTAAAATGCAAATAATTGTTAATATTTGTTTTCTCTTTTTGCTTACTTGTTTGTAGACCTCAGGATTAACAGTAGCATGGCAGGAGGCAAATGGTCCGGTTGGATCAGAAATAAGACCACACCAGTGTTGAGCATACTTCTCTGTAATGTAGAAAAGCAGAAATGTTTCAAACTAGATTATACCATTTTTTAGATTAGAAGTTATTCCCTAGTTTTAATTGATATTGTTCTTTTTTTACTTTGGACAGGATACAGAAGGGTTCACATTAGGGACATTTTCCCTAACTTTTTGGTAGGACGAAATTAAAAAGAAAATAAAAAAAAATAATAAAAAGAAGAATGACTGAAGTTCTACTAATTAGTAATTCACTTTGCATTGTCACTATTCTATGACATAGAAAATATATCAGCTGTAATGAAATTTAATTGTATTTTTTAAAGAGAAAGGAAATAAAAATGTTGTATTTACTCTCATTAGAGGAAGCTCAGAAGTTGCACCTCCTCGTAATTAAACAAAAATTCTCTCTTCATAATACCATTCAGAAAAGAAATCTTACCATTTTCCACACTAAGGGAACAAGGATCCTCATAAACATTTTTGACATTTGAACAGGTTCCCTGGGTTTTCCAAGTGTTGGCAAAGGATGCCGCAGTGCCTTCAATTACACCACTGATTGTTTGGAAGTCATCAGCTTGCTTGTCATTAAAGTTTCCACAGAGACCTAAAATGATTTCCCAGTTAAAAAAGAATAGCACTTAAACTGGCTTTCAAAACAATAAAAAAAAAATGTCAAACATACCGCATGTCTGGCTCTTGTAAGATGGGTTGAGAGCAATATAGACCTGCATGAATGGAGTGAGCTGAGCCACAATTTGAACTCCAATATTGGTGTGAACAATGATGTAGAATGAGGAAGGTCTGAAGATGGTGACATTGGCTGCAAAATAAAATGTCATCATTACCTCCTGTACAAAACCTTTAGACATTAACTAGCTCCAAAAATAACTTATTAGCATATTTCCCCAGTGGATTATACCTGCAGATACGGGCAGTTGAGTGTAGATGCTGTTGACAAATACGCTGCCACATGGCTTGATTACAATTATCTGTTAAAAAAAGGCAACAAAACAATATGATTCAGCAATAATATAGACTACATTCAGATTACCAGAAGTTTGAAAATGAGTATAATTTTCTGAGGATAATTAGATAATTAGAGGATAATTAGTCCCAGACATCTTTTCAAATTGCATACTTTATTGCTTGTAAAACAATTTGAGATGTTTGTCATGTATTTATAATATGGACACTTACAGTTTCTCCTCCATTAAGGATGATAGTTGAACTCTTGAGGCAAGTTTCACTTTCAGTCAGACCACATTTACGGAGTTCTGCCAATACAATGAAAGATTCCCCATTGCATGCCTACATAAATAGAAAGAGTTTAAGTTGCAATATTTTAACAGACCTATACATGCTATACAAACATACTAAAATACATAAAAAAATAAGTAAAAATAAAAAAATGTATAATTTATGTAATATTAAAAAATAATATATATATATTTTTGTTCATAATTATATATACACCAATGTGTAAGTGTTTGTTTATAGTGTACAAATTTATGTCATATATAAAATATGGACGTGCCTTGGATAGAACATAGTTGCAGTCACCATGAATGCTATAATGAGTTTGATCATAAGTAGTAATATGGGATCCTCCTTCAATGGAACAACTGGCTGGACAGGGCAGGTTGTTACATGACCACTTTCCTCCTGAGCATGTGCTAAAAAATGAAAAATAAATCAATAAAAAATGCAACAAATTCAAAATACTTTACACCTTTAATTTTATCAGAATCATATGTAACAGCATATAAACAAATACAATAAAGTAAAATATTCTATGTTGCAAATGAGAAGCATTATGTGCAGTCTTGAAAAGCTGAAATAGTATTTGGCAGCGAACTTGTATGCAAACAAATCATTTTTCTCTAAGTGAGAGTCCTAAGTGAGAAATCCTTTTAAAAGCATGTTTAAAGTAAATATTACATGCAGGAGTGTTTGCTTCCCGCAGTGGGTAAATTACTGCTAGTAAAACAGAAAGGTCAAGAGTAGTCAACAAAATAAATCTCTGGTACTTCCGTAATATTTGCTAATATATAGAAAAGGAATAGTGTACAACTCCCAAATTACTAAATAATTACAAATAAAGCACACACACACACACACACACATATATATATATATATATATATATATATATATATATAAACATATTCTACTGGTAAATAAATAAAAAGCATCTTGGATTTTGTCCTTTTTAGGAAAGCTTTTAACCCCTTCCTTTCAAAAAAAAATATTAATTACTAACATCTATAAACATATAAGTAGCTCTCCATGATAAACATTTTTAAACATAGATAAACAGCAATGCTTTTGTTGACCAGCAATAAATTTTTATCAATTTAAATTTGGAAAAGTAAAAAAAAGCTGCTTTGTTCAAAGTATTTACAGTACTTTCAGTGTACATAAAATGTTTGTTGTTTGTATATTGTACAATTTATCATATATCCTGGGAATTAAATAGTAAATTCATATTTCCAGAGAACACAATAATCCATCTACTAAGTAACACTTTTAATCACTAAAGGTGGACTAAATCCAAAATGTACAGAGAGGCACAGCAAGGCAGATTATCTCTAAGAACCAGTTTTATCTCTCCAAGCCAAAGTCAATATTCTAAAAAGATTAGAGTCAAGCTAAGAACAAAGCTTATCAGGGTGGTGGTATGTTACAAACCTTTATGCAATATAACTTATCTATTAATCAAAGTGGGGAATTTGCACTTAAACACCCAATGTTTGAATGTAGGGAGTTGTTACTATTAAACTGAGCCCAGGCTTATAATATGATTCGCTGTGTACTTTTTCTTTACGCCACCCAGTCGGTGAGAGGGCTTCGGCAGGCAAAGTTTTATTAAAAGTAGAGATAAAGGTTCAGTAGCTGGTAATTCATATTTTTATGGAGTTAGTAATATGGCCTATTAATATCCTATGCAGGCAAGAGGAAGAGTACTGTGTGATTAGTACTGAAGTGACTGGAGTACTGGAGGTTCTTCCGTCTCCTTACTATACATGAAATGACTTGGGAGTTCAAGTAGTCTTATGCAGTTAATTTGGTTAAATTGTTGGGTTATTCATAGATATGATAGGATTCGTGTGCACTAAAAAATGGAATTTGGCAATGTTCAATTTCCTTTTCTGCTCTTCTGATATGTTTCTAGAATCCCCATCAGTCCATAAGTAAGTTTTATCTTTCTAGAATTTGCCTACTCCATGCCCAAAATGCCAGCGCTTGGACCTGAGAAATGGATGAATTGTGGGGAGACAAGGGGAAAATCACCTATTTCCCTATACCTGGAAGTACTGGTAATTTGTTGGGATGCCAACAATACACTGGTGGTGGTTGGTGAGGAAGTGCAGGGAAAGGAACGTAATACCAACCTCCAAAAAAACAAATTTAGGATGGGCAAGGTACATGTTCACTGTAAGAGCACTTGTGCATTATAAATGGTAAAAAAAAAACTCACCAAGCACTGCAAGGTGTTGCATAAGATGTTCCAGCAGCATAGGAATTGCTATTGAATGTACAGGAGCATTTTTCAAGAGGAACACAGCCAGAATTGTTAATATCATCAAATACAGTTCCTGTAAGGAAGATGGAAATAATATGTCTTACATGTATTTACAGTGGATTGTATACAATGGTTTATTTTACTCTTAAGGTTACATTATATAGTTACATTATATAGTTTACTCTTAAAGTTACATTATAATAAATTACTATAGATTACGCACCTGGAGGACAGAAGCAGCCTTCCATGCAATGGTTCTCACAAAGAACTGACCTCTCTGGGTTTGTACAAGTATCAGGACAAGGAGATCCACATTCCTGGTATACCATATTGTAAGGACAACCTTTGGCTGTAGGAATTTAATGGAAATAATGCATTTAGTGCTTATGTACTTTGTTTAAAATGACATATTTAGGATATATTACCACCACTGGTCAGTGATTTAATGTTTTTTTATTTTTTGTTTTTATGTTTTTTAGTTGAAAGGGTAAAAGATAAATAGAGTAACATACGGCATAAATCTTTTGTCCTCCAGTTTTCTGGGTGTCCTCCAGCATGGGCACACTGCCGGGAATATTCAGCAAAGGTATCACACAGGCACATTGCAACATCTTTGCTCCCACATCGGCACAGATCTTGAACACAAGCATCAACATATTGTTCTACAGCCACCAAAGCATTGCAGCCTGAGAAGGCTGAACTAAGAAGGGCCGATTCACAGGTCTTCTCCTGAAAAGCAAATGTGGGATCATAAGGATAACTGTGTACCATAAGTCAACAAATATCATCAAAATTGCTGCAATATTCATGACTTACATAGTCGGTGCAGTTGTTCTTAGGAATAGGTGCAACATCATGACACATTTCTGTGGGTCCATCCATCTTCTGTAGGTTTCCAAACTGAGCTGCTGTCATCTGGATGCCTGCAGAATAACACATGAGTTTCCAGTTATAGGATATTTTGCTTTTAAGATTATATTATTAGATTTAATGTGTTAGAAATAGTTTTGTTTAAAGCAACCCAGTCACCTAGATCTTCTAGGAAGACATACCTATCAAAGAATGTAAATACCTACTTTTCATGCCTGTTCTGCCAATCCAACACTTCTGAAAGTGCTAGTCTCCTAGGTCCCTGGCAGCTCTCACATTTTTTTCCTGATTACTTCCATGTTCTCTAAAGACATGGAGGCTAGCACTTAGAAAAAGTGAAAGCTTCAAGACTGATACCTTCCAGAGAGGAGTTTAGCAGTGAGGGAGGCAGAAATTGTGCAGGTAGTTCCCGAGTTAAAGACATCTGACATACGAACCATTCTTAGATACGAACAGGGGATTTCCTGCTTGTGTGCTGGATGGAGGCTTGATGGGGGGAGGGGGCAGTTTGCATGACTTGCAGAAGAAATCTTTTGCTAAACACAGCTGAGATTGTGGGTGATCTGTAACATCTTGAAACTCTTTAACAAGGGTGTAGTCATAGAAAAATAGGAGGGGCATGGTAACAGTAAAGGCTATTAGTGGCAAGCACACAGGGAAACCTTATACAGGGATCCCAAAAAAAGTGAGGGCCCCACTAATGACCAAGAAAAACTCTGCAGTTGTTTCTTTTTGCATATCAAAGCACAGCTTGCACCAGAAGTTAATGAATGTCCAGGCTACATACATTTTTTTTTTTTTGCCTTGTTTGTGATTAGCTCACAGTGAGATTTTTATACAGTAACTGACACCACGCTGCCTAATAATATGTTGAGACAAACATCTGTCCTAATTCTATATAATAAAATGTTGTACCTATTCCGAATTACATACAAATTCAATTTACGAACAAACCTACAGTTTCTATGTTGTATGTATCCTATGGACTACCTGTGATTATTGAAAGTCTCTATAATAGGCATTCATTTCCTAAAGGTCTTTAATTCAGAGAAAAGGTAACTTTAGTTCCCTTACTTACCATCTGTAATTCCCCTATAGCAAGATGTAGTATGAAATTGTGATTTGTTTCATGTACATTTTTGTGTTCGTATACTTTGTTTATAATAATTATATTACAAAAAGCGGTAGAAAAATTACCATTGGAAATAAACTCATTGTGGATAGAGATGCCGTTGAAATCTCCACACAGTCCACAGGTTGTGTTGGCGTACTTAGATTCTAGTTCCAGCTATAGAAAAAAAAAACATTTTAGAGGTAACATGGAAACAATAGGAATACATAACATGGGCAACCTTTTCTGCTTGCTTACCAAAAGGCTGTCATCATCATTCCACATAAAGACCAGACCAAGTTTAGAGGTTACGGTAAGGTATACACCGTGTTTCTCTACTTGAACTCCAGAACCACTAAAGGGAAGTTGGACCCTAAAAAAAATCAAGAAGTTATTAGTTACTATACTGTTACTTTCTGTCCAATCCTAGTTAGTTTATATTTTGTGCATGCCTGATCATAAAAAAGTCCAAAGCTCCTATATATAACCATACACTTTTTCAGATTTTGGATGGGGAGACTGGGCCTTAAAGATCTATCTTAGGTCCTATTATTGATAGGAAATGAATGTCACTTTCTTACATCAACAGAGTCATTTTAGTAGAGATGAGGAAGGCTAGTACCTCTGGGAGTTTTTTTGCTGTATGTGTTTCTGTTACAAATTTATCATCAGTTTCCATCTAGTGAAACCATTTTCAGTGGGGTAGCAAGCGAAAGGAATTATTAGAAATGTAACTGTGTATCAAAGTAAAAACCTAAAAGAGGTTTTAATAAATTCCATGCTACAATCCATGCTCCTATCCAAAGCCAGGGAAAATTTGGGGAAATTCTGACTTTTAGCAACATTTCCATAGTAGACTGTCTCAAACATTGGTTTTATTTAAAAAAAAAAACTTTACAGATAATTATTTCAGAATTATTAGCTTTTATTAGGATTTATACAAATTCATATAGAGGAGGCTCAACTATGTATTCATTCTTTTTATCCACAACCATTACTGAAATGCTGTTACTAATAGAAACACTTTACTGTGTGCAAACTGATAGCTCTGGGACCTTAGAGTTTTTTCCTAAAAGTATTGACTTGGTCTGCTGTGGCTAAAGTTCATCCTTTGTGCTTAGTTGTTTACCTGTTGCCATTGATTAGAACTGTTTCGTGATCTATTTCAACTATCAGCCCATCAAGTTTCATGCTGATTTTCTCAATGGATGGGACATTGTCCACAACAGTCCGACGCAACTGGATGTTGAAATCCTCATAGGTGCTCTTGCAGTGAGAGGCAAAGATGTAATTACAGGTACCCGGGAAGTAAAAGATATCCCCATCAAAGTTCTTAAAGTGGAAGTTTCCCCAGGTGCTGCACACTCTATTGTTGTGTGCCACATTCAAAGCTGCAAAAATGTATAGGAAATAGGTCATATTTATTACAGCACTTATGTCACAAACTTTACATAAATATATAATCCAGGTAAAATCTTCTCTACTTACCCTTCACTGGAAGGTTATTAGACACCTGAATCACTGATATTCTTGGTGCTCCAGTGATTGAATCTGAAAAAAACAAAAAATAATTTATAGTATAGTATAGTAACAGAGAACAACTGTCTATTTCAATTTTCCATTACCCTTTTTTTTTTAGAGTTGTGGCTATATAATGATGTTTGATATCCTGTATTGTATATGGCTGCATGGTGTGAAGTGAACTTTGTGAGTTGTGTTGTACTGAAAAATAGTAAGACTAGTTCTAGCCTGGAATATGCAGAGAAGGGCAACTAAACTAATTAAAGTAATGGAGGAATTAGCTGAACTGAATCAATTCTGAATCAATTCTCCCTTGAGAAGAGACATTTAGGGGGATATGATCACCCTGTATAAATATATAAATGGTTCACAAAGGACAAAAGGGCACTCTTTGCGTCTGGAGGAAAAGAAGTTTAAGCCCCGGATAAGGAAGGGATTGTTGACTGTAAGGTCTGTGAAAATGTGGAATAGGCTCCCTCAGGAAGTAGTTTCAGCAACTACTATAAATTGCTGTAAGAAAATCTGAATGCTTTCTAGAAGCACATAATGTAACTGGGTATTAAGGCTATAAAATTAAAATACCAATGACTGTTGATCCAGGGAACATCCGATTGCCCCATGGAATCAGGAAGCAATTTTTTCCCCTGTTGAAGCAAATTGTACCAGGGTTTTTTTGCCTTCCTCTGGACCAACTATGTCTTATATGGTTTTATATCTGGCATATGTTTATTTCCCTAGTGGTTAAACTTGATGGACTTATGTCTTTTTTCAACCTGACTTACTTTGTAACTATTTAAGACAATAAAGGAACATTTCAGTGACCTTTCAAGAATAGAAGTGAGCCATAGCAAACACATATCCACAGTAATAAATGATACAGCTTTGCTTGGCACATCGTCATATGTAATATTTCAAAAAATATCTAACTTCTTTTATATGTACTGCTTATTTACCGCCTAGTCATATATGTAACAATAATGAAAATATTTTTTCAGCCCTCTCTTTGTTGTCGCTTAATGACAATGTCTGTATAGTGTAACATTGCATATGACATTATCAGGGACTTAAGACTGATAAATAGCAAAGTGTTAATTGATGCTTCATTCACTATAAGCTTGTGGTGTGTACCATTTTCCCATCTCAGAAGTATATATAGGAAAATCAAAGTGGGAGCTACTTCTAGTGTATCTAAAACTATTTTTTTTACTACAGACACTTAGGACTTACAGCTTTGTTGTTGTTGCTGTTGTTGTTGTTGTATTAGTTGTTGTTGTTGCTGTTGTTGTATTAGTTGTTGTTGTTGCTGTTGTATTAGTTGCTGTTGTGATTGTTGTTGTACGGTCTCATCAACAGTATAGTCATATGTCTCTGTTTCAGTCTCATCTACGGCATAATCTCCATATTGTATTTGAGCTACAACAAAAGAAAAAGGAAGAAAAGAAAATCTTCTATAAATACTGAAATTACAAAGAATTCAGTAAACAGTATTCAAACAAAATCTAAAACATTTTAGAACACAAATGATTGTTTAGGCCAAGTAACAATATGTTTTTTTTAAAAATAAGACCTAATTTTGGATTTTCATATTATACTTCATCTTCATGGTACTAGGCCATACTTGAGGCGCATATAACTGTTGACATACTGATGTGACAGGAAAGACTGTGCAACAATTGTATGTGTTAAACTTATCTATGTTCTAGTATCCTTTTTATTACTCCTCTTCCCCAGCATTACACCATAGTCTCATACTTACCTGAAAGATCCATAAGTAGATGCTAAACTGGCACTGCAAAACTCATCAAACATTTTTTAGGGTTGTTCTAGGCCAAAATCCTATTTTTTTTATTGGGGAAGCTAACTGTTCTTAGGATGCATATTAGATTGCCTTTGCATGAACCACAGGACCAGTTAAGAGAGTTTGCTGTGACAGCTGTGTAGACCACACAACGTGGATTTAGCAAATGCATAAAAGTGCAAGTGTAAATCTCTGGGGAAATGCTGGGGTGGGTGAATTGTAGAATTACACAAAACTTTAGTTAATCTTTAAAAATTCTGTCTATGGTAAATCCTGAGTTTTTAATATACTATGGGGCTAGAGTTTATTTATATGTCCTGCTTCATTATCTTATATGCTCATCCTTTACATATTAGCCATAAACCATAATAGCTAAATAACATTTTTCTAGCTTTGATTGTTATTCTTAACACATATGAACCAGCTCAGAAATTTTTTATTCTGCTTAATAAAAGGTAAACCTATTTCTGTTAATGGAGACCAAACTATAGCATAACTATCTCCAGATATCTCCAGGTAAAAAAACAGGTATAAAGACCACTTGACGACCTCAATCCAAAGATCTAGAAAAGAATATTATCTCAATACACAAAAAAAGATTTCTTTAGCAATCCTCCAATGTAATCAGGGCTAATGATGTTACTATTTTTTGTTTTAGAATGTAAGATGTTTCTATTTAAAATTTAATACTCCAGTGAGCAAATTTAATAATAATTTTTTTTAGTTGCAGGTGAGTTATTGAACCTAGTGGTTTATCAAATATTTAAGGACATCCATGTTAAGATATTTGTATTTTTTATGGGTCTATACAAATAACCCTGAGATTACGAGAAGTGTGATCCCTCTGGTAGCCTTTAACATTTGCAAGAATACAGAAGTGAAAAGAGTAAACCCAAGGGGGATGGGAAGGAAAAGGTCCATGATGGCACCACAATAGTTCCCAAGAGATGCCAGTAGCCAAGGTATGGCTTAGCTTGCTTCATTTTCCTCTTTATCTGAAAAATTGCTTTTTGTCCAAACCAGCTCTCTACCCAAGACACATCTGTAAACGTTAATTTTTAATTGGTTGCCAAATGTATTGGCACCCCAATATACTGCCTTTCCAAAAAAAAATTATACAATTTAAAGGAATAATAATTTAAAAGAGAACCATGTCACACTCCTCTACTGGCAGATTCTCTGCAACAGCCTGTTGGGTATCTATTTTAATAAATAATGCTTCCCTTTATTAGAGTAAATCCAAATCCCCCCAAAAAATTGAAAGGATGGGGAGACACCGTAACTAAGAGATGGGGAGACACCGTAACTAAAATTATGTGAAAGATTACATCAAGTATTTGTTCTCAGCTGTGTGTATATTGTGTACTCTTAGCTCAACATCATCTCTGCATGAATAGTAACTGGACAAATACCTATTGAAAAAAAAGTATGTGAATGTATATTTTTTCGGAAAGTCTATCATCCATGTACTTTAAAGTAAACAAGTCAGGACACCAAATTTGTGAATTTTTTAAAAAACTTTTAAAGGGCTGTTAAAAGTTGTTCACTTAAAAATAGTATAAAAGTTATTCACTGAAATATTTTAATAGCATACTGTAATTGTAGCATACTGTGTTGTTTGGTAGTAATATTAAAGTGATTACTACGACTAAATTACATAATCCTTTATACACACTTGTCTGTGTTACACAAATAAACCTGCTCTAACACTAATTTATTAACAGGGAAATCACAAGGACAATTGCATTCTTAATTGCAAACTTAAGGTTTTAACACTTATGTTTTTATCACAACAATGCTGATCCTGATATAGTTATGCCCAGGTGATATCATCCACTCCCTATTAATACAAATTATACAAAGAAATTGTATGTAAAAAGAATATTTAGTGTGATATCAGTAAAATAACCAAACTGTGCATAAAGTTCTTCTAGAAAACTATGTTTGCATTTGATTAAAATGTATTCTAATATATTATAATTATTATATTAGTAATTTAGTATTATAGTTTTATATTTTCATGTTACTTATGCATTAAAGAAATACTAAAATTCTATTATTTTTTTGACATCTGAATTGTTCATCATTACTAAACTAAAACTAGTAAAAATATTGCTTAATAAATATTTTGCAAAGTATAGCAAACTGCGTTGAAAAAGTAATTATTTTATTCTGTATATACTTTTTTAGTTTAGAGGTACTGATCAACTGCTGCAAATAGAATCATTTAAAAAAAATTCACGTATAACAGGCATTACTTTCCAAAGTCACTATTTTAGTAGTATGGTAATACCTTCTTCTAAATGTGTGCATTATTAAAAATAAAATATACCTAAATAAAATAGAAGTCCTGTTACTGGACTTCTTAGTGGAAAAGTCATGGAAAAATGGGTGAAAATACTTACCATTCAGTGGGGCCAAGATGACTAGTAGGATCCACAGCGGGACCCTATTGGAGGTCCCCATCTTCTGAGTAGCTGAGACAGCAGAGATGAGGGTTGGTATGGAACAAAGCTGGACAGTCCTGTGGGGATCTTTATATACACTTCTTAAGGCATCTTGGAACAATGCCAAGATTGCTCCACACAGGTAATCTGGGAGGAGTAGCTGGTCTCTCCTCTACTTGCAGGTGTAAGGGAGGATGCTAGAACAAGGTGTGGACTGTACACTCTGACTATGTATGTATGCTTATATTTCTTCTTGAGAATTTACAGTCCAAAGAAACTAGATCCAAAATACATAGAAAATAAATATCTTAAATGATTTCTAGTTAAATAATATTCACACTTCGTATTCACACTTTTATGGCCCATTTAGACTATTATGTTGCACAGGTTACCACCATTTGTGTGATGTGATGCCACTAATCTGCAGTGCATTGTATTGTGCTGCTAAAAGTGCTATATGTGGTTTCTTTTTTGGTGTGTTATGGTGTGTTAGGCAGTCCATTCAAATTAAATAGGCTGCCAAAACACAATACCCATGTGCGAACAGACTGCAAAAATGTATTAGGCTAATAATGCAATTATTGTTTTTTATTTAAAAGTTAAAAACAAACATATAACGCACACTTTTTTATTTCAGATTTATAAATTGAAATACTGAGGAGTTATTGGAATTTTTAATATAAAAACGCTTAGTAGATTAGGTAACATGTTCTGTATTTTAAGCGTATTAACTTATACTGTACAAATGGTTTAATTATTATTTGATTTTTGCTCCTGCCTTTCAGTTTTTGTGAAATCTGTATAAAGGGTAATTTCCCTTTTGGTAGTTTCTGGGGTGGTTTTAGGTTCTGTCAGGGGGTTGATTTACCAAATGAATTAAGGCTCTTCACAGCAAAGTAAATTTTCTCATTACAAGAGATATTTAACTTTGCTTAGTGAATGAGATTAAGCTCTGCTGATTTCAATCATCCAATTGGGTGCAAGAAAAAATTGTTTTTCATGCATGTGATTGGGTATTCGTTGCAATTATTCACCATGTTCTTAGTGAACGAGTTAGTAAATTATCCGTTGCAAGTTGTTAATTTAGCTTGGTAAGTGAACATCATAAATTCCTTTTTTAAATCTAGTGGTTGAACATGATGGTCTCTTTGATGGAGTCTTTTTTCAACCTACTTGATTGCTACTGGATTGTAAGCTTTTCGGGGCAGGGTCCTCTCCTCCTGTGTCACTGTCTGTATTCGTCTGTCATTTGAAACCCCTATTTAATGTACAGCACTGCGTAATATATTGGAGCTATATAAATCCTGTTTAATAATAATAACAATTATAACCTGACCAACTATGTAACTCTGTTACTAGCATAAATTAAAGCGTTACTAAGACAGAGCCTACTTCACCCATGAAAGTGAAAGATCTAATTTCTCTAACGACCTTAGCTTTAACCCCCCGGCATTATTCCCATTTGTGGCTCTGGTTGAAATTTCTTCACAAAAAGGGGTAACCCCGAGCCACACTCGGGGTGGAATTGGTGGCTTACCTGGTCCTCATGAGCCTGCAGCATCCTCCATTGATGCCGACCCGGCATCTGCATCCCGTTGGCGATGCCCGGCACCTGCGTCACCTGGCCTTGCATCCCGGCATGTGAACATTGTAGACGCGAGGCTAGGGGATGCAAATGTCTGCTGGTTATTTAACGTGTGTGCGGGCCGCATGTGGGCATTGTGGGGGCGGGATCTACAGGAAATTTAAAATTAGAAGTATTTTTAAATATCAAATGTACCAATCTGACATTTAAAAATACAAAATAATCATACCGCCAGGGAGGTTAATTCACAAAACACTAAACAGCATTAAAATATGCAGAAGGTATTTATTTCCCCACCTAATTTTCTGTCTAATAGACTCCAAGAATCATCAAGTCCATTCCCACTGATCTGTGCAGTCTCTGCACTCCCTCTTTAGCTATTTGCTTTTCTTCATCAAGTTTCATTATCATGTGTGGGCATTACCTAGAGTTGACTGTACGAATCCTCCAGCCTAACCCTTCATTTATAATTGATACAAAACTGCATTTCATCATTGCACAGTGATCTCCTCTCCCATAATAGTTTAGGGTACTGTTTTGCCTATGCCTATGCTCCTGAACTCAAGACTGAGCAGTGATGTTTGAGCTTGACCAGGGTTCACTTTGCAGTAAGCACTTCATAACTTTGCAGCATTTTTTAATATTTTAATATTAAATAATAAATATCTTAAACTCCTAATAATAAATATGACAACATATGATAATAATTGTTGTCTAGTAATATCTTATTTGTAATAGTCAACATGTCTCCTGTTCTGCACGTGCTGGTTCCTGTCTTACCTAATCTCTGTATGACTGGGGCCAGTACAAGCAGGGTAGGACAAATATAGATTTTTACAATAAGAAATAAAAAGAGCCAGATGTTACACCATCGATTTATGAGTGCCAACCTTCAGAATATTGATGGACATCCTTGATCACCTGACGCTGTATACTCAACAAGAAAGCTAACTATTACACCAGAAATATGTTTACAGATGAGAACTTTTTCTGATTAGAACCATGATTTGCATGTTTTCTAAGTTGCCCTCAAAACCATAAAAATACCTTCTCCCCACTGAACTGACACCTTAAAGACTAAAGTGGTGTCAGAGTAAATACATTCAGTTCCATAGGTGTCCCTTTAACAACAATCCAACATATTGTGCACAAAAAATGTATAGGACTCTACTTATTGGACAGGGAATTATTCCTTCAAACATTCCCCGGAGGGAATCATTCACTACCATTGAAACACATGGACCTAAAGTTTTCTATGAGGGAATGCTTTTCGGGAGTATCTGATTGTCTGTTTTGTTTAAATTGAGTCCATAGTGTAAAGATAAAAATAAAAAACATTGGCTCCGTGACTCTAATTGATTTTCTAGGTGCTTATTGGGAGATTTTTAATTTGGCTTTTCACTAATCTGTCAAACATTCTTAGATTAAAAGGAAATAGTATTACACCTCCAATTCTTTCTGATGTCCGAACTTCTGAAATGTATTCAAAATGTAGCATAAAGTTGTTGGGATTAGTACTCTCAAGTAAATAGTAAAAAGACACTTAGGACCAAGCACTTTTGTGTTCTTGAACCCCAACAGGATAATTATTTAAAGAGTATGTAAGCTTGAGTTGCTGATTGTAATTTCAAATTTGGATTAAACATCCAACATTTGTTGAGTACAATTGTCCAATTTATATTTAGTACGAAGGAGTGGTTTGTCAATGATAATGGAAGTGAGTATTTTCATTGGCTGGTGGTGGTCATGGTGCAATTCCCCTCTGATACCACCAGCCAATGACAATGCTCACAACATATAAATGTTCTTAACAGACCACCAGTGAGCAAAATAACGCAGCAGGCATAAGGCTTCCGAATGCTACTTACCTTGCCAACCAAAGCTGAATATAAATCTTTGTTTTCCTAAACGCTGACCAGAACAAGTGTGTAATGGAAAAATCATCACATACAAATAAAGGAACAACACTTGACACAAAATTGAAAGATAATGCAGCCACCACATCTAAGGATAGGTATAATGCAATATATACAATTTTAGTTTTGAATGGAGATGCATTTTAATCTCAGATGACTTTTATTAGAAGATAGTAAAACATGCAGTAGGTTTTGGTCAAACTGGTCATTTTATTAAGCAGAAATAACATAAAGTACTTGCTTTTGTCCCATCAAAAAAAAAAATTGAGTGCCCGTATCTCCTAGTTACCAAGGTTGGATTCAATTGGTCACTCTGCTGGGCATTGGGCATGCCATAATATGGTGCATTAAAGTATGTTTTTTTTTTACAGAAAAATTAGTTTGAATGCCTAAGAAGAAAAAAGAATATTGTGTTAAAGAAGGCATGCCTACATCATTTCAATACATTAATAAAAAAACTAATTATACTGACTAATTGAATCAAACTAAAACATCTAAACATCATGTATATAACCTTGGAACTTTAAACTTCACAAATCATTTTTTAATATTACACTTCAGAACATCTAGTAATCCAGTGCCAATAAAGTATTTTTAAACCTACTAGGTGGGAAATACTCTGAACCTAAAGCATGCCTTATCATTGTCAACTCTTGACTTGCTTTATCACAAAGCAAAGTATCACTAGCATAAAATATATAGCTGCAAATCCTTGTTTATATATGTACAAATATTAGGTAAATATGTACTCCTATCTTTATTTGAGAACATATTCTTTTTGTGTCTGTATTAATTTGCTTACCTTCCAGTAGTGGAAATATTAATAGGCTGACTGTGTAATGGAGAGGTGTGGGCACAATGTGACAGAATAGATTTTCCATCCGTTTCAAATTGAGAGCTGTAGAATTGAGTGATTCTAAGGTTTATTAAATATTTTCTGAATTGCCGAGGTAAAGTCCTATTGCATAAAGCTGGCAAGTGCACGACTGTTTTGATCCGTATAGACACAGATTGTAAAGAATATTTTTATATTTTTATATGAATTGGAAGGATTATTTACGAGCTGCCCAAACCTAGGACATACCCAGATGTATACACGCAGAAAGATGTCTATGCACACCACTTAACAGAGTTCCAGTACAGTACTTCCTAAGCATATCAATATAGCATTATAATTGTTTCTATAATATTAGAATAAAAGAGCAGTGACTGTCAACCTTTATGGCTGGGGTGTATAGATAAATCCATGAAACAAAGCTGTCAGAATCTCTGTCTCATTTATTTCTGCTTATATGTATTGGTGTCCATTATGAAGACAATCCAATTTCAATGTTGTATCCCAAGCAGAATTAGAGGGGGAATAAACTGCTACCAACGGATTCGAAAATAAAATGTCCCTTATTTCGGAGATATTTACTTTCACATACTATTGTTTAAACAAGATAAAAAGTGAAGTGAAATGTTCCCAATGTAAACTTCCTAATATGAAACCTAAAAGAAATGTTATCCATTCCCCTAAAACAATATCTTTAGACATACCATGAGTTATAAAAAGATCCCCCTGGCCAGCAGGTTAATAGGGCAATCTGGCTTTTACATACCACTAGTATTGTTTGAGGCTTAAAGGGTAGATTTGTTTCTGTTGGGGAAAACAAACCCCTTTGGGTGATATTTGTATATTGTAAAGATTTTAACAGATTCTTGAGACCTGAAGCATCTCTTTTTTTTAACAGTTGTGCAGGACCTATACGTTTTGCTTTTGCAAGGCAGCCATGATTGCAAATACCAGGGAATACTCTGGTGCCCTTCACATTTCCCCTGCACATTACTAAAATCATCAGCCTTGTTTAGAGAATGCAAGCACTAGTAAATTGCAGGGCTGTGTTGGACCTCTGAAGTGCAGTATGTCCCAAGTAAAAAGTCCAAAGAAATTACACTTTTTTTTACTTTTATGCAGCCTGACTTCATAACAGAAATAAAAAAGGAAACTTCAAATGGGCTTTGATTGTCACCTCTTCAATTAAATGGTCAACCTGTAGAGTAGTGTCAAAGACAATGACCTTGTGTAAAGTAGATACAAAAGCATCTTTAACATTATAGATTAAGACTACATTTCTCTAGGCTTGTAACATCTGCATAACAAACACATACAACACTAATAGCTAGATCCAACAGCTCCTGTGCTAAATGGCTGACAGCCCTTCCAACCACCCACCAAACATTATGATGGATAGTTGGTGGGTGTTCATCATATAACCCCCAACAGCCCTGGTAACTTCTTTGACATGACCTGACATTGCTTGAGTGTCTGGTCGGCAGAGGCACTTGTAACCAAAGTTTCTACCTTTACTGTATTTATGGAACAGGTTGATATAAATGTCCCTTACATGGTCACTCTTGCATATTGGTATCCTCTTTTTGACCTTCATGAATGTGGAATGTGAGTAGCGTGACAATCTTTAAATTTCAGGTTGTGAAATCACATATCGACCCAATGGCTCATCAAAAGAACACAGTACCTACTGCTGTCATTTATAGTCATTATCATATGATATCAGGAAATGTATGTTTATGTGTAAATTGACTAAATAATAGCAAGACAAAGAGAAACATTGCACAAGGATACTGTAAATTTAGAAGAGGAGTGACAAATGTGTGTTCAGTGACACTTATGAGGAGGAATTTCTGTCTTCTCTCCAAGATTATTTAACCATTTGCTGTGGATATGACTAAAATAATATTATTTCGATTGAACAATACATAAAAAAGATGATTCCAAACACAATTAATGCAAATGTATTTATTTTTTGCATTTATGAACATAGCCCAACATTTTTGGTACTGATTCTCCTTGAAATATATTTACACGTGAGTTATTTTTTTTCAGAGCCTGCTTGACCCAGCCTAGCCAGACCCTGGACCACCAAGAATACTATACTGCGGTTAAAAAGACAATTACAGCTGTCTAAGGCTGAAGAAGATAGATTAGAATGGGAAAATCTGTGATCCTACTAGATTGTAAGCTCTTTGGGGCAGGGTCCTCTCCTCCTGTATCACTGTCTGTATTAGTCTGTCATTTGCAACCACTATTTAATGTACAGCACTGCGTAATATGTTGGGGCTATATAAATCCTGTTTATTATTATTATTATTATTATTATTAATAATAATAATAATAATAATAATAATAATAATAATATTACAAGCCTGGAATAGATTTCTTAAAAATAATTGATTAGTTGGCAAATGTAGATCCTGGGCCAGATCCATTCCAGGTTTGCTGGATCACATAGATTCTCCCATGACAGCCTATCTTCTCGAGTCTTGGAGAGCTTTATATAATCAGGCTCAATATCAATATCAATATTGCCTTTAAAAGCAAATTGGTAATATCTTTACAAAGGCCACTCAGCCCGACCTATTGATTCATTTTCCTACCCATTTCTTTGTATAATCACCTCATTCTATTGATTCAAACCTGGTCACAGACAGATGTACTATTAAAGATTTTCTCTACCATGAATTGTGCTTCTAGTTTTAAAGAGGGGGCAAAGAATTATTGTCTGACATTAGGAGATGATAACTGCAGATTTGTTACAACCAAACATTCATTATTCAGGGATGTTATCAACTGGTATTCAGAAAGTTATAAAAATAACTAACAAAATTACCGGCTCCTGAACGTGCATGCACGGAGAGCCGTTTGTCAATCAAAGGGGAACCTCCCCCATAGTGAAATCATAATGACATAACCCAGCCCACTCTGCCATTGCAGAAGTGAGATGTGAGAGTGGGGGGGTTGTGTGCAGGGACACAGCCTCCCCACTTCCCTGAGCCTGGGTACTGCTCGGGGGACATGGTCCGCGACTCTGGCCGGTGCCCAGGGGGGACCCGACCAGAGCCACAGACCCCCAAAACCACCGGTTGGCGACCGCTGCTGTATATTGTATATTTTCTCAATTAAAGTTATAAGTTCATGCTCCAACAGTCATTTTCCGGGGCAGGGTGAAAAATTACTTGTATATTCTGACTGGTAAAGGAAATATTTTTTTTCGGAAAAGTTTTGACACGTTGTCACTATTTATACAAGTAACAATTTTATTGCCACAGGGCATGTTGTTCATGTCAAGGAAATCAATTTCAAGGAAATCAATGGGCTTTCATTTTTTAAGGTGTGAATTATAGCTGCAACATGACATGTGCTATTGTTTCCCATATGACAATAAAAATAACATGAGCAAATCATGTAATCTTTCTACAATGCAACTTTTTCTTCCAAACTCTAAAGGATTAGTCATGAGGAAGATAAATCAAGGTGTTGTCCCAATTTGTAGCGGTCACAGATTGTGCACACAGGATTAATCTATGATATTTGGGTCATCATCAAAAAAATGTGGAGCATCATACAGGAATGTGTTACTGTGTGTTCACTAAAATGAATCAATGAATAACTGTCCACTATCTGATGTGTCTCATGTAGGAACATGGACTTTAATCCAAAGAAACTGCATGTTAGCATGGTGCACATCAATCAATACTCAAAACAGAGCTTGTTTTTCAACTAATCTAAACACCAGGTTTATGTGGTTTACTTGCACAGAATAGAAGCATCTGGAGTTTAAGACTTTAGTAATTCATGAACTTCAAATTAGTAGCCCGGAAACCGTATTGTACAGAAATATAGCTTTACACTTGTTAAAAATTTCATGGTAAGTTTGCCTTGAAAGAAGCTAATTTTTTAGTTTGGTCCTTGTACATTTTTTATAATTCTCCTACAGGTTTTTGTTTACTAAAATATACAAATTTAGTAATGTACTAATGTGCTTATGAAACAGTGTAACCTGAAATTTTAAATATTGAAAAAATAAATATTAAAATATACAAATTGAAATGTTTATACTCAATGCAAACAACCAAAAGAGGATGGTGATGTAAAGTCAATGTAAAATTTAAAATTAGGTTATGCACTCACCAGACCCAAATGACCCCAGATACACTAGTGGTCAATAGGTATGTGTGATCTATTTCCTCCTCATGTAGATATATATATATAGGACTAAATGAATGCATGCATGCATGTGGATGTTACATCATCCTTTCTATCACCAGCCAGACCAATTAAGTTGGCCAAAGATTGGAAGAGGGCTGGGTGAAGATGGTGGCATCCTTACCAGAATGAGAAGAGAGGAATGTATTTAAAAAAAAATTTAGGCAGATAAGTTATTTAGGTTATTTAATTGCTGCAAGGGCATAGCCTGTCTCTTGCCCTGGTTACAAATTTGGGTACAAATTTTCATTGTCAGGGTTTAGTTCCATTTTAATGTAAGTTGTTCAAAAAAATATGCCATTTTATGTTTTTTACACCAATGTCCTTAGAATATAGGCTTTTTATTTGTATACAATAGGTGTCAATGCAAGCATTTTAATCTCATTCATAAATTTTTTATAAGATGATTTCTACTTCAAATGACTGCAAACGTCAATGAAGATTGGAGGTGTTTTTACCTATTGGTTTAGGGCCATTTTTTATGTGTATTTTTACTTCTTAATTTTTAGTTTTTGAAACAAGGAACAGGCAAATTGTATTTATCTTGTGATATTAGAAACACGGGTAAAGTTCACAGGTGATCTACAGGCTAAGAGACTAAAAAAGAAGTGAGCAACTACTTATAAAAGCACAGATTTTCCATGGAAGCAGTAAATTGAATGATAAGGACAGAATTCAGGTATGACTATAACTACAGTTCCCCAATCACTAGTAGAATACAGAGTATGGTAATAGATAATAGAATTTATATCTACTTTTAAAGGCCACCGCTGTAAAACTATCCTTTCAGTAAGTTAAACATGAACTCAAATTAAACAGCTAACACAAACACAACAGGATACATAAAATGTCTATTATTTCCAGCCAATGAAATGTAAAAAAATGTACTGCTCTATGGCTGAAAATTAAGATCTTTATTATTGTGTCAAAGCTGAGCCCATAGCACAAACTCTTCAAAGCACGTTTATCTTGAAGAGTTTGTACCTTTATTTAAATGTCACCCCACGTCAATAATTTGCATGTAACAACATTGAATTCTTCTTTTTCTACCTGTGGTGCCTGAAGCATGAAATTCTGCATCGTCCAGCCATGTCCATCACTGAGAGCTCAGTCATGGAGATTACAATGGGAGATTGCTAATAAACAAAGCGTAACTCCCGGCTGTCACAGAACTCCAATGATTGCACATAGAAAGCATAATCAGATTTTTTTAATGAATACTGCCAGCTAGGAAATATTTGAAAACGCTCATGAAATTAATGTAAAAATGTAAATTTCAGTGTCATTGTACGGTGGCACCACTGTCAAGTTTCTGATGCTCTCTGTTTCCATGTTTGAGAGAAAAATACAAACATGGAAACAGGTAAAATACTAACTTTTGAGTTGCCCCTTGAAAAGGAAGAAATGGAAAAAATGTGGCAACTGTCCATATGGGAATTTCCCTCACATTGGAAAAATATTATTTTACTTCCTGTGGACTCGTCAATATGGAAAGTAAAGATTAAACTCCATAATGAGACATAGATGGTCAAAACAAACACTGACTTCAGTTTTTCCTCTATCCAAAATGAAAAAAGGTTTTGGCTTGAAACTTTACTAAACCCACCTCTCCTCGTTCCTGTGATGCTGCCATCCTCACCCGTTCTTCTTTCGGGTGAGGATGACGTAATGACGTAAAATAGCATTATCTTTCTTTATTAAAGAGCTGTCTGCTTTTATATAATATATGCTTATATATATATGTTATACTCTAAGATCTTCAGAGTGAACAGTTATCACAATTGTGCTGTCTGCTAAATAACCTTAGCATTCCACCAATTGTTTTCACTTCCCAAAATAACTTCCTTAATCCTTGCAAGAACTTTAAAATAAATAATAGACAACATAGCTACAAGTGTATTTGTGAATTATTCAGGCTAACTGGTAACCATATCGCTTGAGCTCAGGTCAGAAAACCCACTTACATTGTGCTAAATGATTACACTAAAAAAAATAGTTGTTTGATTAAACACTTTTCATTATGACATTTTGCTCCACATTGATAATACCGATAATACAGCTGCTCCCAGTCCCTTTCACAGAAAACCAGGAGAAAAGAGTTTTCTATCTGTAGGAATCCAAACTATATATAGAAATATCAAAAGAATTTTTACCATAGCGACCAATATAAAGAAATAATAAACTAAGCAGAACCACTGTGCAAAAAATACTAACTTAGCAACAGTCTTTAAGAAGGAAGACAGAAAAAAATAGTGTGCAAACATATCTCTATGCTGAGGTATATTGTGGTAACATGTGGAATCACGGGTGCATTAGCATAATGCACTTTACCTATAGTGGTGCCATTTATTTTGAATGCTACCCCAACGTATCAAGTCAACGCATCCCCAATACAGATGTATGACAACACATGCCAATGATAGATTGTTCTGCGCTGCATCAGAAAAAAAACATGTTTTTGAGCACTATAGTGCTTTGCCAGCACTTTGATTAGATTGGGGGTCACCATAATGTATGTAAAAAAAAAAGCACACTCACATTACCATAATGCCCCAAAACACCTAGATCTAATTTTGCCAGTTGCACATATTATTTCTGTCATTATTGACTGTTGGTTTGGATACAAATGGATGCACCTGGTGGGTTGCTGTGGTGGGGGATTTAAGTATACATGTATACATATATGTGTTCCTGTTGCAAATTTTTCCTCACTTCCTGTCTAGTAGCAGTACAGGATGTGAGTGAAAAACCCAGATAGCAGTAACAATCTAAAAAGGAGCTCCCCACTCCAAAAAAATATGTTATTAATAAAAGTAAATCAACTTTTAGCTCACATAGTTTTTTAATTATTGCAGGCCATTACAGTAAAGTTGAACACACACTTGTCGATGGTCGTGTGACAATGAATATTTATTGCTTTTCTTGTTTTATTATCTGCAAAGTAAGTCTTAAGTTATGCTATATAAAAGCAATTAGGTTGGAATGTTTTATATATCTCTAAGATCCTCCTGACTTTGAAAAGTATTTAGGTAGGTAGGCAATTTGGTGGATTTAGTTATAAATGTCCAGGGCAGTGTGAATACAATACTTGGGTTGTGTATATTTTCATTCCTACACAGTAATGGATTCCAAAGAATTCAGCTACAAGACTCACTATGGGTTAAAACTAATGCAAAAATGTGATAAACTACATGGTTGTATCCTTTCATTGGGCTTTATTTGGACTACACCTTTATTAAAGCTGGAGGTGTGGAATCAAGTTTACTCCAGGGTAACATTTGACAACTTATCTATAACCAATATTTACTTTAAGGGCTTTTGCCAGATTTCATTTCATTATCAACCCAATAATTTCTTCATAGGCTTTAAGCTTTATACCTACAGACAACACAGTCCTTGTAAAATATTTGCTGGCAATAACTAAGGGTGAAGGGAAACCACAGGAAACACAGGAGTTGATTTATAGATAGTTGGACTGGAAAAATGATTGACAAGATTGTAAACTTCATTAAATTGGTAATTTGACATCGGGGTATGGTCATCTGAGTCTCTCTGAGCTAACAATTCTTGTGGCAAATATACTTCACAAATTGATTATTCTAAGATCTGAATGAACCTATGCCACTAATGGAAGGTCAACCTAAACCTTTTTAACATAGGGGAACCCTTGAAAAAAACATTCAGGTCTTCAGGGAACCCCTGCTATAATTACTATATCCACAATACACAGTACATTTGTGTCGTGGCCAGTGGGAAGAGTTCCTCTTTCATTACTGGGCACTGGCAAATATGTTATCCTTACATATAGCCAAAAGGATCAATGGTGTCAAACTGAATTGAGAGGCAAAAACTGCTCATTTCTGAAGGAACGCTAGCAACCTCTGAAGGGACCCTATGGTTCCATGGTACCCTTGTTGTGAATCACTAACCCAAACCCTTACCCCAAGGAAGTTAAAGATTTAAAGATTTAGAAAAGGATAACAGGATTTTATAATAGAGGACAATAGAGGTTTGTTCGTTTTTTTGCCCCTTTTTTCTGTAAAAAAATGTAATACAAAGAGGCTAATGAGCAGTTCTTTTGAAAGTGCCAAACATACTGAAAATTTGATTTAGGGTATGCCACCACTTTCACTTCTCTATTGACTACAATGCTTTTCACCTAAATGGTTACGTTTATCTGATACCTCTTGATTTCTGCTAACATTTGTTGGAAATAATAATTCTCAAATTTTTGTGCTAGGCATATTTGTTAAAAAGTGTATATAGCAACACATCAGGAGATTGCTTAAATAGGTTAATCATTTCAAATCTGAAACGTGCTCTGGAGCCAAACTCAACAAGAAATGCCCTGCTTGACGTACATGGTGTAAGACCATTTCTTGACATAGGCTGATACACCTGCTGGCAAGTTCCCCACTTCCCTGTTTATTATGTGTTGATTTGGTCTGTTTCCAGAGATTGTCCCTAGTTGTGAAGATGGTGTGAGTCACTTGCCGACAAGGGGCATTTATATAGGTTGCAAAAGAAGCAGATATGTTTGATGAGCGTGGCATTACATTTTAATACACTTTTTTCAAAGTAGAATAATTACTCTACAATGTAGCTAACAAATCTTACCAATGCAGGTATCTTCCGCAGAATACTGCAAGGATAACCAAATCCTATTACTCAATGTTGTTGAATATAAAAAACATATTTCTTGATCACAAAGAGACACATACTGTCTATCCTTAGCAAGGTAATGTAGGGGACCACTAGCTGTAGTATCTAATGTCTGAACAGGCAAGGTGCATGTGACTACAGTTAGGAGCTTTCATGTGGAAAAAACACAACCCAAACCTTCTCCCAACTCGCTTTTCCTCTCCACTGCTGACTTGATGCACCCTGTTACTAAGTGACCAAAGTGGAACTGGAAGCATCATTAGAGCTGGAGGGAACCAGCCCAGAGAACCAGCAGGCAAAATGATTAGATGGATTCTCCAGACAAGTCCAAAGAGTTTAATGATATGCACATAAATATTAATAATGTGGTGCAAAGTTCAATGAATTGCATTCAGCAGACAGTCTGCTTGTATTTCTAGGATCACTGTCCTATGGAAAACTCTCTGAAAACTTCTGTTCGCTTTGGAGATATTTGCTGTCATTTCATGATGCATCTTTTTGGCAGGAATAGAGAAAGAAAAAAACTGCCAGGTTTTAACTCATCCCTGCTTTATTCAAAACAAAAACATGCCCTTGAAGCCACGACTAATATCCAGTGCAATACAGGCATGCCTACTACAGCACCCTATCCAAATATTTTCTCCTCCTTTAATTTTTAGGTAATTTGTTAACAGTTTAGGTGTGGATGAGCTTTATCACTGGCTTTTGAAGTTCCATAGGCATTTTGGTTAAAATCACTATTTCTTTAAATAGATTAGCTTTTAGAAAAAGAAAGAGGGTTTTTTTTGACAAATAGTTAATAATAAGTAACAATTTATTGGATGTTAGACAAAAAAGTAAAAACAATGTTTATTCTAGGGGAATCATAACCTACCCATCAAGGTGCACCAGAGCACACTATCCAAATATTTTCTCCTCTTTATCAAGATTTAATCTTTTTTTATTAATTTTTAGGTCATTTATTAAGAGGGTAGGTGTGCATAGGCTTTGCTTCCTGACATTTTGAAGTTCATGAATTTTGGCTAAAGTCACGATTTTGCCAAAATTTAATCTTTCTTTTTCTAAAAGCCCATTCATTGATACTGGAGTGAGCTTTCAATCTGTTTTATGTTTATTACTAGGGGTTGACAACATGACTTTCTTCTTGCATAGAACACTATAAATTCCTCTAATGACCAAATATGCAATATAAATGCTCATATGGATAATAAATGTTTAGCATTACAAAGTAAGTATTTTAGGTGTTGCCCTGAACAGACTGTAATAATCCCTGTGTTCAATAAGCTCTGCCTAACATGCTGCAGAGATGAGGTACAAGCCATTAGGTTTGAACTAGCAGACACACCACAGTTTAATAGAACAGAATTTCCGCATTGTGTTATAGTTTTTTCTGCCGTAATAAATTTTGGCACCATTCTTCCATACCAAAGAATAAATAAACCTCTCTTTTCTCTTAATCTGATCCTAACACAGAATCCTTACTCTAACCAAGCTCTCAACATTTAACTTAAACACAAAAAACAACCTTCAACCTTTAGTCTGTAATAAGTCTTGCGCTTAAACTTAACATTTATTCTGACTGTAATAGTTAACCAAAAAGTATAATTAAACCCTTAGCAAGAAATAAATGGTCTATTGAAAGATAAAATAAAACCAAAACAGTTCAGCTTTCAACCAGGTATTACCGTTTTGATTACCACTTGATTGACCTGCTTTATTCAACTCACTGTCCAGGTCATCCCATACCTGTGACTAAACAGTGAAAGGGGAAAGCAAAGTCATGTGCTAATACTTTAAGATACTTACACTGCTTGCATGTAAAAAAAAAAAAAAAACAGTTAATTAGTAAATATTTATTAATTTGTCTTTTATGTCTGCCCTCACCAACCCTTTAACTTGACCCGTGCACTTAAACTGACCCTTAAGCCTGAAATTTACCCCTAAACTCCTAAAAGTCTATAAAGTTTCAATACAATATTGTCATTAGACCCTGATACCATCCCTGACAACCCCCCCCCCCCCAGTCTTTTATTTACCTATCTCCATTGTTCCTGTCCACTGAGATCAGCTACATCTTCCACCCTTCCTCTCACAATCTCAGTTATTCCTATAAAGAGGTAATTCCATAGCACCAAGGTACTACCGTATTTTTCGGACTATAAGACGCTCCGGCCTATAAGACGCACCCAATTTTAAAGGAGAAAAACCTAGAAAAAAAAGATTCTGAACAAAATACTAAAAAATCACTCTGTGTCAATGTATCCCCTTCTGATCACCCTGTGCCAAAAAATCATACTCACCCGATACCGCGATCCCGCGATGCTGTCGGCTTCTTCTTCTCCTCGCTCTCCTCCTGATCCAGCCTGCTTATGAGATCGCGGGGGCACGGGTGTCGGCTTCTCCTCGCTCAGAGGAGGAGGAGACACGCGCTGAAGCCGGGAGGAGAGCGAGGAGAAGAAGCACGCAGCATCGCGGGATCGCGGTATCGGATGAGTATGATTTTTTTTAATTATATTTAACATGTATTCGGTGTATAAGACGCACCCACTTTTCCCCCTCAGTTTTGGGGAAGAAAAAGTGCGTCTTATAGTCCGAAAAATACGGTAATACTTAGATACACTACCCTGGAGTGTCAGTGTCAGAACTTCCCGAGCATACCTTCTCAGGTACATACCCTAAAGATGAAGTTTCCTACTTATTTTTTACCTTCTCTGTTTTCTCTTCCCCAGTCAAATATATATTATTATTATTATTATTATTATTATTATTAATAATAATAATAATAATAATAATCATAATAATAAACAGTTTTATAAATATATTATTGTTATATGCTTAAATAAGGGCTATAGCTTAGCATGGTTGCTTGTGTATACCTGGTTTCTCCATTGTTTTCATTGGTGTTGGCCTACCTGTTCATCTTTCTATATACATTTTTACATTTTATTCAGTAAAGATACACATATTACATTGTTGTTGTGTACTTGCCTATACTTGCCTTGTGTACTTGCCTATACTACCTTAAAAACTGCGATATTTAGCTAAGCAAAACACTGCCTTCAGACTGAGGTTATCATCAATTGATCTGTGTAGCCAAATTGATAGGTCATCTTTTAGCAAGTCTGAAAGTCACAAATGGAGCAGGTGCCAAAAAGTTGGGTCATCCCAAATCTGTGTCAATGCTCCACTATCTAAAATCCACTACATAACTCTCTACAGGTCTATGACTTTGTTGAAAGGTTTTAAGTGTGGCTTTTATAGTGAACGCATAATGTGGGCCATTGTAAATTTACAAGGCTGCTTTGGTCCAAAAGACAATGTGCCCAGGAGCAAAGTTCTTACGGAATTAGTGCAAATCTGGTCAAGTAATGGGTTGCAGTTGTCAACATGCTGGTGGTAGCAGTACACAAACGCTGTTCAGAAGAAGGTTAGATGGCAGGCTGATGCTAGCAACATGCAAGCAGATAGAAAAACATTTTTGAGATATTACAATAGTGAAGGAGGTAGCACCATGATCCTACAGGGGTAAAGTCCCTGCAAATTCTAAGAACATTCAAGGAAGCAGCAGATTGAGTTGTTAAGGTCTGAAGAGTGATAGCTTGAATCTGACTCTTGGCTTGCTGCTGACCCTCCTGAAGACTTCTTACAATCTGTGTCAAAGCTGAAATCTACTGGTAAAGTGTGTTCAAAGATAATGCATCAATATCAGGCTCTGGCATGGCTGACTGATACTATCAACTACCTAGTGGATCGCCAACAAAATTAGGTCTACCTCTCTTGGCTGAGGTCCCAATGTTTCTGGGGTTGACAACAGTGACATGGGGTGTAAGGGACATGAGCACCCATGAGTAAACTACTGAGTTGCAGTTGTAGCCGTACACAAACGCTGTTCAGGTTGGATGGCAGGCAGATGCTGGAAACATGTAAGTAGGAGCAGTAAAAAATGAGAAAAAAATTGTAATTCAAGAAGCGAGATCAAAAGAACAAGCTAGGTCTTCACAAGCAGTACAGATCACAGTTTAGGTTGGATATACACACAGCTTAGGATCAGTCAGGAAGTTGAAGGAAGTCTTAGTTACTTTGAAGAATGTAACTAGCCTTCCTGCCACCAATTGAGGGAGGTGTGTGCATGCAAGCACCGCTACACATTGTTCACACAGGGATGCATATGTTTTCGTACATGCATGTATGCTCAGATGCACAAGAGTATGAGCATGGATGCACAGGAGTGTGAGCATACTTCTTCACGAGTATATGAATAATATGTAAATAGACTTTTTAGTCTTAGATTAAAAAGTATATGGTAGAATCATAATGTGGGCCTACATCACAGATTGTACACCTCTACTGGGAATGAGTGGAGTAATTCAGGTGAACAATACTTAGCTAAAGTGAAAACTCTTATTTTGTTCATTGAACTGATTAACTGATGTTGCTTAAAAAATACACTTTTTTATTTATTAAACCAAAAAAATAGGTTTTAAAATCGTTTACACATCTGTCATTTTAAACTATCTCTAAAATCAAAGTTTTGATATAGACCTTTGTTAAACAGATGTTATGTATCACTGATGTATAAGAGATTCCATTCATAGGAGAGACCTAATGTCCTTTTTTTTAAATTATGATCAATAGATGGATGCACTTTAATTTCAAAACAAAGGTAAAACAGTTCTCTATGATGTAAATTGAAATTACCCTAGTGGTTGAACTTGATGGATTTATGTCTTTTTTCAATCTGCTTTACTAGGTAACTATATGAAATATATACATATTAGTACAACATAATTGACTGCAAAAGCATATGTCTTCCTTATGTCACTGTTTAGTAAATGCCCCATACACAGCAGTTATAGCCATGACTAGGGTACTTCTCTCCCTCACATTAACCCATACTGAACCTGCCGGGGGAGGGGGGGGCTGCCCAAACACCCAGTCATGTCGGCCCTACGCTTAGTCCCTTTCTGCAGGCCTCGCTTGAGTCTGAGTGGAAAAGTCTTTCAGGACACTACAGTTTTCCCCAATCCATTTTTGTAAAACTGCTCAAGCTTTATCAGGTTTTATGCTGTAGCATTCACTGGTCATTCACTGTCTGAATCATTTAATAGTTGTCCTTTCATTCCATTATCAACAGATTCCACAATTTAACTTTCAAGTGTCCAACTCTGGAATAGTTGTTTTATAGAATACTGAATTGTAAATGTGCTAGTGAATATTTTGGAAACATACCTCAATGTCCTATTAAATCCAAAACCCAAAGGATGGTATGATAAGATGAGAAAAAACAGACAATACCAAAAGTCATATAAAGAATAGGATACATCCATTACTTGATCATTGTTTGATCTTAAGCCTTTTCATTATTAAATATTTGTTGTACCTGATAAAGAATGTGTGGCCCACTGTTTTCACTGGATAATTAAAAATTAAACTATGAAATGCGTAAAAAGTTTCCTTATATTTTCTACATTTTTAATTTGTACATGCTACATGTGGTATGCAGTTTAGGATAACAAACTAAGTAGGAGGGAAAACAATGAATCCTATAATTTATCCTGAAGCCTCTCACAAAACAGAATGCAGAACATAAGGAATGACTCGTGAAATTATTGCAACCCCGGTGTTCCCTTAATTATCTATAGGACATTTTTTTTCTGGTATAAAGGCTGGTTGAGATCTTAGCATCTAGATATCTTGACAGTAAGAATTCCCTGCAATACTTGTAACGTCTCCTAACATCGCTGTTGAGATTTAAACTGCGGTGTCCAGGACATGTCCCAGTACTGAATACTAATAGTTCTTTGCAAGCTAGTCTATACATTATACACTATTGGCTAGTGGTCAGACAACTCGCATCGGACTGGATTCAGACTCAGAATTTAGGTATTCCAACCTCAGATTAAAAATCAGAATTAGAGGAATCCCAGCTCAGATCCTATTATGAACGCCCAATGAGTGGAAAATTAACCACATTGGTAAGCCTGTCTCTATCTTCTACATCTGACATCGGTGCAGCCCCTATAAAAGATGAAGCTTAGCTAGACAAGGCACTCTTTTCTTCAACTGTAATGAGACAGGGATAGTGTATATAGCAGCTAATCAGGACACAGAAGACTTTTAAAAAAAAAAAAACACACACAAAGAGGCAGGCAGTACTTGAAAATTTTCACTTCTGTGTTAGTCAGACAGGGAAAGTCAGATTATGAGAAAAAAAAACAAATTTGCACAATGCAATGGGAAAAACAATTTGCCATTTTCTCAGCACAATTAGGGGTAAATGAAACAGAAAAATGGATCAAAAATAAATAGACCCATGCTGTCCAATGTTCCTAAAGGAAATTATTCTAAAATAATGATTCCTAGTAATTGTCAGTAAATGTTTACCAAAAAAAATTATTTTTTTTCTTTTTCTCTTTTAGTTTCTAATTCTAACGTATACTTGGAGTTCTTGGCCATTCCAAATGGAATTGTTCCAACTTGGAGTTTTTCTATTTTAAGCACTTCTACTACTGATTAAACATTTGCTGGATGCTAACTAGTTCAAATGTTTTCATCATGCCCTTTTCCAAGGCTGGTTCACACAATGTTTTGTGGTAGAAAGACATTTTAACTTTTGGTAAAAAATGATTGGTGAAGCAGTTAAGGAGTATTTTAGAGAAAAATGAACTAGAGCAAATGTGCGTGTCTAATGTGTATGCTGCATATACAATAGATTTTAGTGTAATGTTGCTACAACACTCCATCTTTCAAGCATCACCTGTACTAAGACATTTAATAAGTGGAAGTAAGTTTGTATATGTTTAAAATTAGGTTTAGAAACAGAAGTCTATATGTAATATGCAAATTACCATTACACTTTATGGGTCTGATTTAATAAAGACTGGAGAGGATATACTTTCATCAGTGAACCTGGGTGATCCAGCAAACTTGTAATTGATTTCCTAATGTAATTTGCTATTTGTTAGGAAATGTTTTCAATCCTGGGCCAGATCCACTCCAGGTTTTTGGATCACCCAGGTTCACTGAAAAAAGTGTATCCTCTCCAGTCTCGGAGACCTTTAATAAATCAGGCCCTATATATCAAGCAGTAAATCTCACATTTACTGAAGCATTCTGTGTTGAAAAATCAATTATTGCATTTAAACACATGGGCTTGGAAAATTCTGCACTAGAGGATGTTTCAGTAAATGTCATATTCACTGCTGCATACATAGACCTCTTTTTCTGTTTAAAAACAAATTTGTCATTTTTCAAAGTAATCCCCTATCTTCATTAGACCAGGACATATAAATGATTTATCTTCTAATTGGACATTTTATTCTTCTGATCACTTCATGGTTTTCTGTATCCTGCTGCACCTAGAATTGATCATGGCAGAAATATTTTTCTATGCCCGGACCATCTTCTGTTTTATTTTTGTTTAGTAAATTTTATATTCATATATTTCTAACCTAAAATAGGGTGTGCCAGTAGTTGGAAGACATGGAGGATCAAACGTAAATAGACCTATGACCTGTACATGCCCTGTTAGTAGCCATTCCTGTCATCATGGTCATCAAGTGACATCACAGCCAGATGAAACTTTGACACAATTGGCTGTGAAATATGTAAATCATCCCTGGCTGATGGTGCTGCACCATGTGTCAATAGGTATGTGTACATGGCTACACAGTGAGTCAAAGGAGCAAACTACACTACCTCTGACGTGAATGTAAAGTACAACGACGTCTTGTTAGAGAAATAGTGGTAACTTGGTAACCTTCCCAAGGGCTAAGCCCGTTCTCGAGTTTCCCAAATAGGCTTTTAATCAACAATTTGGCATTGCAGTAATTGTGCCACTTCATACATATTCATTTACGAGGAGAACCACTAGAGATTGGTAATTTTTTTATTTGCACCATCAATGGAATTTGCAATTGTGGTAAAATACAATTTCCCAAAGTGATGAATACAGTTTAAGCAGACATATAATAATACCACATTAATCCATAACGTACACTGAAAGAATAGACTTGACATTGAGATACAAAAATAATGGCATTCAAGGACATTCAAGGACACGTTTCACAATGTTGCTTTTTCAAGAGCTGCATAAAAAAATTTTACTGCAAAGAGAATGAATACAATATGAATTTACTTTAAAAACGTAGATATAAATGCATGCATTTTACCAATAACATGTTGTACATTCTATATACCTATACTGAACTATACATGTAGTGGCAACCACTGAAAAAGCCTTCCTCAGAGCATCAAAGTGGTTTTATAACTATGAATAGTTGCATAAACAGACTCCTCCTTATAGTAGGGTTTAACTAATCAAATAACAAGTAAATAAATAGAAACAGGTAAGATAAAAGGACCATCTTAAATTATGAAAAGAATTGAATGTAACATTATACTACCAACCAATGTAAGAACTCTTAGATAGGAACTTAGAATAAAAATAGTACTTGACTATTACGTATACACACACTTGTAATGGCCAAAACTATAATTATTGTCATTATATTTAGGACCATTACAGGTGTGTCTATACCTAATAGTCTGTTGCTGTGTAGCTGACCAGCCTTAAGCTCATTTTCCAATCCTATACATTTGTATAGGAAGAGATACAGTTGTAAAGCAAACAAAAGTCTGGCCCTAAATTCCATGTTCTATTTACCAAGTAATGACTAAGTGCATCAATTGGTCCTGACTTTAAAAAAAAATGGTACGCAATCTAATATAGATATTGTTAAAACTGTTTCCATTTTCAGTTGTGTCTTCAGTCTGTCTCAACCTTTTTAATAATTAAATGTAAGTGCATTGTACAGTTTAATGCAAGACCTGCAAACTATATTCTGTAGACTGATTCCAATGTGCAGGGGCAGCCAAACAAAAATTGAATTACTGCCAACAATCTGTGGTTTGGCAGCTTTACTTATTTAACAATGTGCACAGTGTAACCTGCAATAAACCTGTGCTCTTCAAACTGGTTTTAAAAATACATAGATCCAAAGATCTAGAGATATAGGGCCTGATTTTTTAAAGCTCTCCAAGGCTGGAGAGGATACACTTTTATAAGTAAAGCTGGTAATCCAGCAAACCTGGAATGGATTTCTTAAAAGTAATTTGCTATTTGCTAGCAAATGTTTTTAATCCTGGACCAGATCCATTCCAGGTTTGTTGGATCACCCAGCTTCACTGATAAAAAATGTATTCTCTCCAGCTTTGAAGAGCTTTAATAAATCAGGGCTATAGATTGTAAGAGTATATCTATACATATAAACCTCAACTGTTGCCGTAAAATTAGGCATGACACTGTGTCCCAATAGACTTTTTTACAGGTCAACAAAACCACCAAATTTAAAAAATAGTAGGGGGATAGGGAAGGTATGAGTTGAATGCATGCTGCTGCATCTCTGGATTTCTTGATCAGTATTTGGTTAACATGTAAGTTATTGTGCTTAAGGATTTTTTCATCATCTGCTCAGTTTAATTGCTCATTATTATTCTTAGTAAATTCAGCTTTGGGATTTTGTAGTCATGTTCTTTTGTGGTACATAAAGCTGATAAGTTTAGTAAGTTACTTAGTTATCGAGGAGATTTAGAACCGGATGGTACATTGTTTTTTTGAATTATAGGAATAATCCTGGTATTGCACACTTTGCACATAGCTGGTGGACTATATGTGCTGGGAGGGGACTGCAGGGACCAGTGTTGGGTTTACTGCAGAACTACTATGGACTTCAATCAAACTGACAGATTCCCTATAGGAAGGTATGAAACTAAATCACTGTACCAGGTGACTGCTTTATTAGTGCCTCACATTGCCTTAGCTTCTGGTTGTTTAGCTTATATTAAGGTGTTGCCTAAAAAACTGAAAGATTTGTTGGATTCAGGGTCGTATCGACCAGTCTCTCTAGTAAATGTTGATGTCAAGCTTCTATCTAAAATTTTGGCTGATAGGTTGGTATTGCTCCTACCAAATTTGGTAAGTCCAACTTAAGCAGGCTTTGTGTTAGGCAGATCTACTGCTTATAATGTGAGAAAACTTCTGACGGTCTTGGAACATAATCCATTGGCTGGTTCTTCTTCCGAGTTGGTGCTTTGTTGGCACTAGACGCGGAAAAAGCTTTCCACAGTATCCAGTGGCCTTGGCTGCATGCAGTGCTTTCCCAGTTTGGTTTTACTGGATTGTTTGCAAAATTTATACAAGCAATGTATTCCAATCCTTCAGCCCAAATTCAGGTAGCGAGTGTATTATTACACTCTTTTACTCTGGGAAGAGGAATGCGACAGGGTTGAATTTGGCTATAGAACCATTAGCGAGATCTTTCCATGATCTAAATCTGTTCAGGGGGATAAGTATTTATAATAGACAGGTGAAGTTAGCGATGTTTGCAAAGGATTTCATGTTGTTCTTGGGAAACCCGGAGAGTGAATTGTGATTTCGTATCAATCACAACAAAAGTGAATTGCTATGTCTGAGTTCATCGCCATCTCTGGAGTTAGTGGGAGTGATACAGAATTTAGGTTTAAAATTAGTTAAAAATGTCCTCACTTATTTGGGAGTTCAGGTTACCCGTCATGTGGGGTATATATGTACGAATTAAGATATACTCCTATCATTAAAAAGATATTGTTAGAATTAAATAGCTAGAAATCTTTTCCTTTATCCCTTATGGGCAGATGTCATCTAATAAAAATTATTCGTTTTGCATGATTGCTGTACCCTATGCAAACCTTGCCATTTTTACTTTGCCATTCTGATATTCAGAAATTACATGCGGTGTTTACCACATTTTTGTGGCAGGGGAAGACCCCCGGGATTGCCCGGGCTAAATTAACCCAACCTAAACATAGTCTTGGTGTAAATTTTCCAGACATACGGAAATATCTTAACATGTTTATTAAGATATGTAAAGAATTGGTGGCATAATACTTCTTCTTATGCAGTAGTTAAACTAGAGTCGCATTTAGTGCCCTCTGGTCGTTTGGCTTG
>NC_092866.1:42227559-42235292 GCF_032062135.1 Pyxicephalus adspersus | reverse complement strand
ATCGGTCGTAATCGTTCGTTTTCTAACAATAATTATCGGAAGTGTGTACCTAGCTTTAGCCTAATATTGATGTGACAGGTGCTCTTTAATCTTCATGTGAAGTACAGGGGTATTTAATAGTGTTATGTATCTTTTTATAATGTATCTTTTTATGTATCCTTTTATAATGTATCTTTTTATGTATCCTTTGATAATGTATCTTTTTACATCTGTTTGAGACTGTAGAAGCTCTACACAGTGCTGAAAAAAACCCAAATTTTTCCTCCCATTGACTTTATTGGTGTTCGACTTTGAAATTCTACCACCCGAATAATTTTGCTACATTCGAGCGAATAGCTGCCAAATCGAATAGTGACCTATTCGACCAACACTATTGGTGACTTTCCTCTATTAAATAGAATCACATGGTTTAAAAGGATATTGGATCTCAATAAAGCAGTATTATTATCATATGAAATTGCAATAAATGTTATAATAGTTACAAAACACTGTGACCTTATAAATCTATTATAAGTATATGCACTCTTTTAGTATTACATAAATAACATGTTTAATGTCACTTTTTACCTTTTATAGATTTTATCTTTTCAAATGTTAAAGTTGTTTTAAATTCTCTAATTTGTTTTACTGCAGAATGTCCAATATACCTTCTTTACTATTTAATTTTAAAGCTGAACCAATAGAAAATGCATACAATACCAAAACTCTTTCTGGCAGGGGTAAATCACATGGAGCAAGTAAACTGTGCAGCAGTTCAAGAAGCATGTGGAAAAGAAAGTAGTCTGGAAGCTCATCAGTCAGATTTCTCTCCTTTTGCTGTTTAGTCACAAGGAAAAACATCCAATGGCAGACAGTGGCATTGGCATGCCTATCTCTGTGTTCTACAGAGGGCTGATGTGAGTGCTCCTCTTTTAAAGATGGCGCTTGCCTAGGCATTTTCTGCTACTGTGCTGGTGGAACAGAACTTGGAGCAGCTAATACGGCAAATAGAAGATAAAAAAACAGAGCAGACAGTGCTTGCAATTTTCTTTCTTCTTAAAAGGGTTACAAAAGAGCAAGTTATGAATAAAGTCATCCCTCATAATTACCCTAAAATGGCAATCACACCATTTACTTAAATGGGATTCTGATCACCACTTTTACAAGTCTTATCGCCATTTTTAAAAGTGGTAATTAGCTCCCTTATACTAAAGTTAAGTATACAAGATAAGTGTTGCCCAAGAAGACAAAGCTTGATTTCCTTGGATCAAAATCTACTGTGTGTCCAGTGATCCCCTGACATCACCAGCAATCTGCTGCAGGAGATCACTAAATGACCAAGCAGGGACAGCCACCGTCATATCTCGCAGAGGACTATGCAGCAGGGAGCCTCTTGCTCATCCTTCTCCTCTCCATAGACCTGAACAATGCTGTGACAGTTACTCTCAGTAACAATCAAGTTGGTTGCCTATTGATAAACCTGGTGATGTTTATTAATAAATGTAGTGCTCTTCAAAATGTAATAACCCTGCAAAGTGACAAGCTTTCCAGCTGAATTCCCCTTTCATCAATGGGTCAAACAGGAAAATGCGGAATGGGATTAGACATTATATATATATATATATATATATATATATGTGTATATAACGAAATTTTCTGGTTAACATGCTGTTCTCCTTTGATAGCTAAGCTTCTTTCTTTGAACTTATTCAGTTTGGATGCACATGGAATACATTTTGTGAGTTTTCTGCTTTGATCCTTAATATTCCATGGCTTGCAACATCACATCATCCTTCATCAAGATGCAGTGAAGGGAAGACATGCTCAGGTGTACAAATAACACAGAAAAAGTTGATTAGATTATAACACAAAAAGGTATAAACATTCCTGGTTATATAGTAACGCATGTGGTTTGTAACAACTACAACTGTCATTCACTTTATATTCACTGAATTTAAGAGTTCATTACTATCCACTGTGAAGTGTGGGAATTTCCCTGCTACTTTCTTGGCTTCCAAATAAACATTTAACATTACACCACAAACAGACGGCAGGGAGTGAACACACAGTGGTTTAATCCCTCAGAAATCAGATCCTTTGTATTTGTCATTTGTTTACTCTTCCCAGCTTTGTATGTTTCACCTAATGACTAACATGGACTGCAAGCGTCATTTAACATTCTGGTGCAGCCCAGAAAGCTAGCAAGGGACCAGAACAAATACATATTTAAGGCATACAAAATATTGGGAAGCTAAATGGAATCCCACAGCACAACCTAATCTGTACCACTGCCAAATTGCCCTGCCCTTTTTTTAATCATGTGCAAAGCAATGTTAAAGATGATTTCCGGGATAAGCAAATATTGTTTAAATGCAAAAAGCATGTGTATTCCTACTTTTATCTTTGTGTGCAGACCTGTGCAGTAATCCAATGTGAAACTTTGTTTCTGTATAAAAGCTTCCTAAACCAAGACATGTTCCTGCTGCTCTCTTTGTGCAGAGTATACAATCTTCTATCCACCGTCCCATAGTTTAATATAGGAAGCATGTAGTACATAGACCTATACGGTCCCTTCCACAGTTTTGCTTTTTGCCCAGGTTATATGCAAAGTTGTAGTAAAGGTGCCACTGATTTTACAAGGTAATAACTGGGTCTGCAAAGTGTGGCCATTATAACAGATGTGGCCATTTATGAAAATGTTTTGTGCCTGGACCAAAGATACAACAACACTGTCTACCAGAAATGTTAGAGGTTAATGGTTTAAATATTATAGTGTTTTTTTAATAAAAACAAAGCTTTCTTCTTCGCCCTATTTGGTTGGAGTAAACCCTTTTTTAATAAAATAACAATGCCCCTCTATTCCCCTCTGTGGTTCCATTTTTATGTGATGTACAGACCTCAAACAGCAATATTTAGGGTGAGATTTGGGTAAAAAAAACATGCACCTGTCCCTTTGCAATAAAATAAACTTACCTGCCTGATCTCATTTTTTTAAATATACTCCTGCCTTTGCTCTGTTGCAGACATTGCCATCTTCACTCGGTCTCCTTCAGTGTTTCCAATCTTCAGCCATGTTGATTGGCCAGGCTGAAATGACATTACTTCTGCACATGTTTGGTATACCAGGTATAAAACCTTAAGTTGCAAACGTGTAGCTCAGTGTACATTAAAAGGATTGTGAACAGGCAGTTAGGTATGCAGTAAGTAAGCAGGTGAGGCTGTCCATTCTGCAGTAGAAAACTTTGCCAGCTTGCAGAATTAAATTTACTTTAATGTCCAAAAGCAATAAACTGAACTAAATATTTTATTGAACCTTTAATATACAGTATTGGTTATTTTTACTTTTACAGCCTTCTTTGGGCAAAATCTCCCCTTCCTCTCACGCTTACCTTCTGCTGCCCAGTGTTGTAGCTGCAAATGGAAGAAGGATAAGGACCAAACCCAAAAAATTACCCATGATTTGAAAATGGGATCTCTAACAAGTTCATATAGGTTTCTTGGTAAGGTGTCCACAATTGTAATCTGTTGCAAAATTTTTGGTTTAGCTGGAGATGGAAGCAGTTATAGGGTATGTTGTATAAATTTTCTAATATTTGGACTACAGTGGACAGGCTTGTTTCAGACAAAAATTCTTATGAGCATTTTCATTTGTGGGACTTATCCTGATTATAAGGATTTTACATTAGGTCTGTCAAAAATATTGATATGATTTTGGCATTGCATACAGGAATATACACCTAAGTCTCCTTATAATATCCATAACATTTCATAATCACTAATTGTTTAAGATAAGGATATTTGGTGACACCTATACCTTGATTAATATTGAGATGTATAATACAACCTACTTGTACACTTCTACTTTTACAGATGGAAACATTGCCTCTTTAGTGCTCGCTGACTGCTTATTTATTTCGCACTTATGGCTTATGGAGTAGAATACCTGCTCCCCCACTAATTGGTTTTCTTTCTTCCTTTGGATCCCATGTTAATACAGGATCTTCAATACAATACAGGTTCAGCAAGAGACACCATTGTGTGTGTATGCAACCCATCCAACCAGACATATACCTGTAGCAGTCAGCAGTCAGCAAGCAGCGAAGGGGTGGCATGAAAAGAAGCTGTGTTACCAGGGTCATAAAAAAAATACAGATCAGAATCGTGCAAATGTTTGTTTCAATTATCCCATTTAGAAAAAATGTACTTTTAATTATTTTACTTGATATAGTAGCTGATTTAGGGGTCTATTGAATCAGTTACTGCCACTGAAACACAGGTGATACACATTCATCAGTGAGGCTGGGTGATCCAGAAAACCTGGAATTGATTTCTTAAAAGTAATTTGTTAGCAAATATTTTCAATCCTCGACCAGATCCATCCCAGCTTTGCTGAATCACTCAGCATATCTTCTCCAGCCTTGAAGAGCTTTGAAAAATCAGGCCCATGGGCCTGGAAGATTCTCCACCGGAGAATGTTTCAGTGTATATCTGATTCACAGCTTTATAAATAGACCCCTTCATAGTGTTCAAATTGTGCCTTGTTTGAAGCATCGGTTTAGGCTAACCGATGCAAACATTTGCTTTTGGAATATTTTAAATCTGAATTTACAAGCACTTCAACTGCACACAGAAGAAAAGTGCTACCAGCTGTGTAACTGGCTTACAGTGTATGCTACCAGACTTACGGCCTAATATTTACATTAGCTGAAAGCTTGGAACTAATGTGAATATCAGGGCAGTGGCTAATCTAACATAGTCTTTTAAAGTTTCATAGGACCCGCCAGATTCCATACCTGGAGAAGGGTCTGGTTTCAATATGAATGCTGAACCCATGTTTTTTGTGTGTTTGTGGGTATCTAATGAAACAATGATTCTCTTCCACTGCATTCATGGGGTAGAATGGGGTGAACCATATTACAGCTGACTGGATTTGATTTATATGTTGTAAGAATGACACCTCCTTTCCTTCTCCCTCTTTTTCCTCTCTCCCCTTATTCTTTTTAATTTACTTTTTCTTAAAACATTTTTATAAACGCAGATTTGTTATAGGCTCGGAATTGTTACAACAAGGATGGAACTGTTACACAGGTCTTTTGTTATGTGATGTGATTATCTAAAAGTATTATATGGGCTGTTATTTTCAAGCAATACCAAGGCTTTTATTTTCATTCTTTCTATAAAAACCTTATTAATAAAAAACATTACACCACCTGCATTCATTTGTTCAATAATTACCAACCAATTTGATCTGTCCATGCCCTATCATGGACCCAAAAATCGGTTTTTGGTATTGAATGTTTGTTGAATTCACATTAGATCACTTCGGATCCAATCATCCTATTGGATTTGTTTTTGGATTGAAACAAAGTGTCTCATGTGTACAAGGCCTAAAGCTACGTACACACGTCAGATTTTTATCGCCCGATAATCGGCATCGGCCAATAATCGGGCGAAAATCTACCGTGTGTACAGTCGGTGTCATCCATCGTCCGAACGACCGACCTGCCGGATCCACGGACGATGGACGACAGCCGATCCTAATGAAAGGGAAGGGGAGAGCGCGCAGCAGGGTGCCGCTCCGTCGCTCTCCCCCTCCCCTCTCCATAGAGCATGAACGGTGATGTATGTACAGCACCGTTCATGCATCGTGCAGTCCCTTGTCGTTGGAAAGGATCGTGAAAGATCCTATCCAACGACAAAAATTGCAAGTGTGTACGCAGCTTTAGACAGAAGCTAATCTGGGATTTTGTAGTTGCTCAGATAGGCAGGTGTCTGGTATTCCAAAATCATGTAATTAGGTTATTTAGCTTCCCCCAAATTAATCTTAGACTGTATTATTGATATATGACTATAGTAAGGACATTAGATTGTGAGCCCCTTTGAGGGACTGCTTGTGACATGACTATGGACTTTGTAAAATGACTATTGACAGTGTAATAAATTGACGCTATATAAAAACTGGATAATTATATTAAAATTACTATGGACTTGCTATACAACGCTCATCTGCCCAAAGTGTAAACAAACCTGCCGGGATTATTCCACATTGTCTCTGTCTAGTGCGTGGTTATTGCTGTCAATGCTAGATGAGTCTGTCCTGCTTACAAAAGATAAAAGTCCTATAATCATGTCATGTCATTATCAGTTATCCAGTTTAGAACAATGAACCACAGCTGATGATGAATTGTCCAGGAACTGGACTGCAGTACTAGGATGTAAAAAAGATAAAACAGTTCTTTAAACGATAAAATGACAACAGTATTTTAGCTTGCAAAATGACATTCACTTAAGCTACGTACACACGTCAAACTTTTCTCGCCCGATAATCGGCTCAGGACCTATATCAGGCAAGAATCTGGCGTGTGTACAGCCCGGGTCGTTCATCATCCATGGATCTATCCTGGCCGATCCACGGACGATGACCGACGAGTGATCCTAATGTAAGGCAAGGGGGAGAGTGCGCAGCAGGGTGCCGCTCCCTTTTTCCCCCCTCCCCTCTCCATAGAGCAGAACGCTGCTGTATGTACAGCACTCGTTCATGCATCGTGCGGTTCTTATCATTGGATCGTGAGAGATCCTTTCCAACGACAAGAATTGCACGTGCGTACGCAGCTTTAGGGTTTATATTTTGAAATATTCACTGAAAATGCTTACTGCTGTGATGTAGGGAGGTAAAGACTGCATCATGCTTTGCAGGAGAGAAGAACCTGGAAAAAAACCTCAAACACCTGAAAGGGTTAAACAGATTTGTTTAATTTTTTTTCACAAGAATGAATTCTGGGAAGCATGGAGGCTGTGTGTTTGGGAGATATGAGATTGTTTCCTAATGTACAGAAGATAAGCTTCTGATTGCTCTGTAAACAACTGTGAATATGCTCTTTCATAGAAGAAATGACACAAAAAACATTTTTTCCTAACATGTTCCCTCTGAACATTGTGTCTGAACTATGCAATATGAATCTAGAACAGATGTGCTGTGAAATGGTAGAGAAATGCTAGGTAAAAAAAATATAGTAAAAATAATGATTTTGCAATTTATGGAACCTAAAATCATATTGTAGATATATTATGACCCATTTAAAATGAATGAACATTAAATCACAATGTAGATTTTAGCAACAGGGTAGCATGGCAGCATAATAATAATATTATCACCAAAAAATGAACTTTAAAGGCACCACATCCTTAAATCTAATAAATCCCATCCTCTATTGTTTAAATAAAATTGTTTTATTCAGTCATTAAAAAAGGAATATATTCTTCATATTCAATTACAAAACAATTCCCCATATAATTAATGATCTTTGTAATATATTCATAACATACACATACATAATATGGTATATTCCATCTAAAAGTATTGGTAATGCCCACTGCCACATTTTCATGAAAAGAAAAATCCGTTAGTGGAGTCAGATGAGCAGCCTTGGGCTCCGAAGACAGCCCAGAAAAAACATCTTTATTACTATGGTGGACTAAGAAAAAGTCAGGTCAAAAACAGGAGTCTTGGATAAAGAGCTCTGTTTATAAAAAATCGAAACAGACGTTCCCTCAAACATTACCTGATGGGAATCATTTACTGCATTTGAAACACATGGACCTGGAAAATTCCTATGAGGGAATTTTTGATTCACTATTTTATAAATAGAGCCCAAAGTGTTACTTTGTGTGGGTTAAAATTATAATTTACCGATCATTTGTCCTGTACGTTACCTTTGACAGTCACAAGTCAATTTTGTAACATTTATGTTATA
>NC_092866.1:42216665-42226519 GCF_032062135.1 Pyxicephalus adspersus | reverse complement strand
AATGGATTGCAAGTTTAAACCAAATCTCTTAAGCCTAGATTTACCATTCAGTTAAATATGGATAGCAGCACATGGAAGGGCACCATATCACTATTACCATTACCATTAGAAGCAGAAAGGAAAAGGTCCCATTATGCATGTTTTCGTAAGGTAGTAAGTGGCAGATTCTTCCCACCCGGGCTTAACCCCTTGCGGACTGGCTGGCTCAATCATCAAGTCACAGCAGGGAGAAAAAGACAGTGAACACAATATATTACCATAGAGCCTGAATTCCTTTGCTTCTTTTCGATACTCATAGCTGCTCTCTCTGAGGGCACAGGTTTTCATTCACCTCTTTTGTTTGCAGACAGTATTTCTTCTTCTCAGAAAATTGAGACAAGTACTTTGTGTGTCTCAAAGCAAGCAATAGAAGTGGTAGATGACCTGTGTGATAACATTTAATAAATCAGGAGGAGCTATAAGATAGACGTGCAGAGAAGGGGAGCATTGATAGTAGCACATGTACTAATATTTACTGGTTCTGCAGCTGCTGGTGACAGTAGTGATGGTTCGCCTGGTAGTAGGGGTGGTGCTTGTAGAGGTAAATTATCCCATACTGTGGATTAGGGCCAGACATCACTGATGATGTTGTTCCAGACAAGACATATGAATTGGATGAGAGTAGGACAGTATAGGTGATAAAAAGAAAGGTATTGTGTGGCAACATGCAAAAGTTTGCAGGTTTCTGTCAATTGAAGCTGTAGACCTCTAAATCTCTCACATCCCTTACCGGTTAAAGTAAAAGGGGTTTAATATGTAAGGTGTACCTTGTATGGGCATTTTTTGACCACTCATGATGTATCTTTTGCTTTGGGCAAACTGTTTAAACCCAGGATAATCAATGGGTGAATATACACATTTTTTGCCTATCTGGAAAAGAATGCATATGTTGCTTATCTAAAAACACTTTGCTTAGCAAATCCTATCTAGTCCTTAACATTTTCCATGTATTTCTCAAAAGCGTAGAAAATGAAATACTCATGCTTCTTCTGCTTTTGTTGCTCATGGGGGATTTTGGGGGGATTCATACTATAGGTGTAAAGGGAGAGACATCTTTACATCTCTTGTGGATTGCTTTTTCTTCTCCTCTTTCTCCTTGATCTTGTAGCCATCAGTCCTCCATCTGAGAGCATTTGACTTGGAAACAGAAGTATACTCTTAGCCATTCTCTAGTGTGCCAACTGAAGGCTCTGCTGACCAAGCTACTGGTAATACAGTCACTGCCATACATGTTAGTGGAAGCCAGCTCCTTTAAAGAACTTATGGAATGTGCTCAGATCCATTGGAAGATACCAAGACACCATTATTTTTCAAACCAAGCTGTCACAAATTTCTATCCTATAACGTGTTCACTTCCCTAAAATCTTTACTGTGTAGGCACGTAACTGCTACAGAATATACATGAAGTATTGGCTGCTGGAAGTGGCAGTACATGTCTTTAATGCCCCAATGGGTGAATGTTGTGCTCTGAACTGTCACGTCCCTATGGTGGGAGCTGTTATCATCTGGTCTAAATGGTGAGCCCATGGCTGGCCCCTCTTTTTTTTCTGTTCCTCCTTACAAAAGTACTATTCCCCACTAACAGCAATAGAGCAAAGCTGTTCCACTCCTTTGTATGGCATGTCTAACATGGGACTCTGCCATGCAATTCTTTGGGTGAGAGAAGGCCCACCACGGTGAAGTTGCTTCCTGCAAACTGGCTCTCCTCTACTACCTCCAAATTAGCAATGTGATTGCTGAACACAGAACCAACATTCTAGTGATAACAGTCAGACCATTTAAAACATTTTAAAATTCTTGAAATCCGACTGAGAATTTCTCTTTGACGTAATTTAGATCTTTTCTGTTGCACTCATCTATATTACACCATTCTTGCCTAAAGTATGCTTAACAGGCCACAGATGGTCTTCATCATAAGCCTGTTTAGCTAGGTGATGACTTGCAATCATAGATAGCCCCCTATACCAGGAAAGGTCTAACCAAGGACTGGGTAAACATTTAATAAAAGCTTCACATTTAAAAATGATATTCTAAAATGATATTTACATATGAAAGCTTATAGGATATGTTAGTGATGGCCTTCACATGTACCTCAACATACCTGTTCTTTTCTCCCACCGCCAACAATAATTGTGTATAAATAAACAACATTATTTTATTCCGGCATCACTTTGAGAGTCCCCACACCTGAGATGGGTTTCTCCTTCATTCACACCAATATTAGCAGCTTCTACCCCCCCTGAGCACCTCAACCACCCCCACTGCATACCCAACCTAGGTCATTGGGAAGGGAGGGTGGGAATCGCTCTCCCTGTCTGTGCAAAATGGCTACTGTAAATGCCCTATTGTACCCTCCTTTTGTTTTAAAAACTTACCCAGTCCTTAACCTTATCTAACTTTGACCATTCCAAACCTGCTTTGCAGCCTGCAATTCCCCCACCATTCCTGTCAACTCCCGAAAGGTGTCCCACTGGAAACAAGACAAAGCATCAGCCATTTTATTGTACACCCCTGGAATATGAACAGCACTGGCTACGTTCCCAGGGGGCGCTGATGGAGGATCCACTATACCGCCTTGGGGAATGAATCCCTTAGTTTGTGATGCCCAGGTGCCATAGGATGTTTGGTGCTCCTTTCCCCTGGGTGCATACCCAATAGTAAGTGCCTCAGTGACTTCCAACACTCCTGTCCACTTTGTCCACCTCCTAAACCGCTCCCTTCCAGCCTGTAACCATCCTGCTCAGAACCCTGACTGCCTCCTGCAAAAAACATCCCTTTCCCTCACAGCCTGCTGCCCCATGCCCAAAAGAACCTGCTCAGTAGAATTATGAGATGACTTACCAGTGTTGCCAGGGACTTGGGACCCTGCAGCCACCATTCCTGACATCCCAGCAGAAGAGTAAGGGGAAGACACAGGGGGCCCCTACTGACTGGCAAGCGGAGCCGCATCCTGGTCACCTAATTCCTCCCCCAATGATAGCAGCTCCCCTTGTTCTGATTCCTGGGCCGTTGAGACTTCAAGGACTGCACCTCTGGCTATTCACATGATGTTGTTGTTGGTTCTGGTCTTGCGATATTCTGACCTTGGGATTCCTCCCAGGTCTCCAAACTACCAGGGCTGGCAAATGACAGGAAGCCTTGGGGTTCAGGTGCTTTCCGACGAGGGTGCAGAATCACTGGTTCCCCTCCACAGCTCCTATTGTGGATTCCTGAAAAAGGTCCTCCTTTCTTGCAGCCAGCCTTAAAGCCTGGATAGGATTTTCTCAACATCTGCCGTGGACAATTAAATGCTAAAGTTTTAGAAGGTCACTAATCACTCGCCCTGCCTGGCTACTGGAAATTCCCCACTCTACCCTTTTAAGACCTTGCTATTGCCTCCTTTTTTATTAAAACTTACCCAATCCTTGACTTGATCTAACCCCCTCCAAACCTGCCCCCCCCCCCTCACCTGGACATGTTGTCCTTCTGCCCAGTTCCCTCCACTCGTCCTTTTGCTCTGGGCCTCACTTTTATTCAATCAGAGGAGCTACAAGAGTGAAGTTCAGTGGAGGAGACCATTGATAGTCGCATGTCTTGGTTCTGCTATAGCAGATGCACTCTATAGCAAATGTTTAGCATACTCTGAGTCAGGCAAGACAATTAATGGAAACTGGGTGAGGGTGATAAAGAGGACAGTGGTAGGGAAAACAGACAAAATTCACCAAATTTCTTGGAAGGCAAGGTTTCTCATAAAGTTTGCAGGTCTCTGACTATTGAAGCTGCAGATAACTTACTCTTTCACAGGCCTGACATATTCAAGTTGTGAGGGTTTAGTTCCCTATATAAAGGTTTTTTTTTGTGTGATGCTGATTATGTTTTTTTTTTTCCATGCAGGTGAAACAAGCCATCCTTAAGCTGTAAAGCCAGGAAGAACAGATCCGAGAAATTGTTACAACATTAGGGGTGGCAAAATCTACAGTTTGGTACATCACAAGAAAGAAACAAAGCACTGGTGAATAGTGTTGGTGTTCTAATTCGGCTTGTCCCTATATTTGACCCAAAAATGGTGGAATTAGACTTTGCGAATTTGAGTTTAAAAATATGTTTAACGAAAAAAAAGGCGAACTCATGAGAAACTCTATTGGGAGTTCATCTAGTGTATAGGAAGATCCCATGAAATACAGTCTAAATATTCTTGTCACATGTTTTATATTGCTTTTTTTCTGTAGTCTCTCTTTTAATTATCCATTTTAATAATTTCTGTATTTTTTGCCAATTTTGTTGGAAAAAAAAACAGAAATACCAATAAAGTTAAACATGAATAGAAATTATTTCCCCCTTTTCTATGTTTATTTTGCATGATTAAGCAAGGCTGTCATTTTGCTGCAGGCTCTTTTTGGTCTCCTATATGGTCTTTTTTTAAATGATTGAATCTCAGAGGCAAATGTACGTCCAGGTGTTCTCTGATTCACTGGTTAAAAGTGTACATATTATTGGTAATATTTTTTACCGTTTTTTGAATATAATGTTGAGGTTTTAATATAAAGTACACCTTTTTGTACATTTACAATAATCTCTAGTCTTGATGAAACAATTAAATTTTTTACTGTGAAACGCTTAGACTGATCAGAACAATGGTTTAGGAGATTTTTGTCCAAATTATAGGAAACATTGAAACCAATTAAATGACTCTTCTGTATTATTCAACTTAAGGGAAGAGGGTTGAATGATTCTTGTTGTCATTCAACCCAAAAGTCCAGCAGCTGCAGAAGGACAGATTGGACCTTTTGTAGGAAATGGTGCCAAAGATGGAGAAAACAATATAGTGAAAGCTTCTATTTTTCACCTGTACACCAATCGGGCATTATTTGTTTTTAACCAAACCTGGAGTTGGGCTTTAAGGAAGCCTGAATCATTGACAAGGGATATGCTTTCGAATAGGGACTCCCATCACTTCTATCACTTTTGAGGACTTCATAACTGTGCTGGGTCTTTAGTTTAGAAGAACTGGATCTAGAGGTTCAGAATCATAGTGAAGAAAGTAGCATTTTTGGAAAACGGTCAGCAGTGGCAGCCCACACATTCTTTTTTTATCCCAGGTTTACTTTAAATCGAAGCTGTTTGGCCATTTACTCTACTAAACTAAATGCTAAAGGAGATGACTGACATCGTAGGCTGTCAACACATGCTTTCATCTTGTTCCTCCACTGTTGCCTAACGTGCTCCCACATTTGTTATGCAAACAAAGAAGTCAGTCAGTACACAGATGTATGTAGTGTATAGGAAGATCCCATGAAATACAGTCTAAATATTCTTGTCACATGTTTTATATTGCTTTTTTTCTGTAGTCTCTCTTTTAATTATCCATTTTAATAATTTCTGTATTTTTTGCCAATTTTGTTGGAAAAAAAAACAGAAATACCAATAAAGTTAAACATGAATAGAAATTATTTCCCCCTTTTCTATGTTTATTTTGCATGATTAAGCAAGGCTGTCATTTTGCTGCAGGCTCTTTTTGGTCTCCTATATGGTCTTTTTTTAAATGATTGAATCTCAGAGGCAAATGTACGTCCAGGTGTTCTCTGATTCACTGGTTAAAAGTGTACATATTATTGGTAATATTTTTTACCGTTTTTTGAATATAATGTTGAGGTTTTAATATAAAGTACACCTTTTTGTACATTTACAATAATCTCTAGTCTTGATGAAACAATTAAATTTTTTACTGTGAAACGCTTAGACTGATCAGAACAATGGTTTAGGAGATTTTTGTCCAAATTATAGGAAACATTGAAACCAATTAAATGACTCTTCTGTATTATTCAACATAAAATATTAGCTGGTAGCTTAACTATTCATTGATCCTGTGTCATCTACATTATATTTATAATAAGTAATATGGTATGAGTTTTTGAACACTACTTCAATCTAAAAATATAATGGACTTTTTTTTCACTGAATGTCGATTTTAAGTCCCATTTACATGTAGGTATTACCTTTACCTGTTCCCAATTTTCAATTTTCTAATATATTGGGTTGTAGTAGCTACTTTGACACAGACACCTGTGCCTAACCCACAATGTGTGATCAGAAGAAGGATTGGTCTAAAAGGAGATCAGGGAGGAAGAGGGAGAACAGATCCATCTTTAGAAAACCATGTAGGGAGAGCTCTTATCCATGTCCAGGGTGGAGGCTGCTGCGTGTGTGGAATGCAAGTACGTCTGATGAGAAGCAACCACCTAGTGAGATCTTCAGTCAACCAAATCAGCCATACTACTGTCTGTTTCCATGGGAGAAAGTAATGTTTTGTCAGTATATAGAGAATACTAAACTTTCCGGTGTGATGCCACATCCCAGGTGCAAAATACATATTCAAATTCAAAAAAGAAAACAAAGGGACGTTAAAGGCATAAATATAAAAATATATACAAAACCTCGTAATCATAATAAAATTAAAAACAAATGTATCTGTATATTATGGAATACTTTATCAGTGTTTTTTGTATTAGTGTCTGCCAATGGAAAATTCAGCCCTTGCAGGAGTGGGTGGAGGCTTTATTTATCTGCTGACCTTGACTGGAGAGTTGAAACCAGAACTTTTTTATGTATATATTTATAGTATCATTGTTTTTCATTCTTTTCTTTATGCCTTTTAAAAAAATGAGTACTGCGTACTATGTACCTCTTTGTTTCCCCTATATAGGGATGGCTATCTGGCTGCCATTATTCAAAGAGGCTTACAGATTTCAATAAATTCTTGGACCCCCACAACATTCCGAATTATTGAATTACCTTCAAAATGTGTGTTCTTAAAATGTCAATCAATTTGCACTGAAATGTATTAGCTTCCCTTAACTGAGTTAATTGCAAAGCCCTGTTCTTTGCATGGTCCTGATGTTACCACAAACAGGGGGAGTATATATATATATATATATATATATATATATATATATATATATATTATATATATATATATATACTTTTTTAGTCAAATGCATCTCTATCCCCCCTAGCAGCCTGTAATGGAGAAGAATTCTCTCTTACTGTTGAGGGTGGGACTGCTGTAAAAATAGTGAAGGCCCTGATAAAAGGTTTAATGTCCAGGAGGGAGGAAGTAAAGGAGGGGGTCAGTAATGGAACCATGGTGAGATATGGTCAGGGCGTGATGCTTGTAGGGTGGGCAGTGAGGGTATCTTCAACATTAAAAAGCAAGGGCAGGAGGAAAGGCATGATTATCAAATAAGGGGGTAATAGGACTGTATTTTAAGGAGAGGTTTTACAGATTGTCCCAAAATGTTAGAAAAGTTAGAACGAAGGTGAGTAGGACAATGCTGGAATACAGTGCAATATGCCAGGCTCCTACCTTTCCTCTATGTTTCAGGAACGTGAGGGTCTTACAGGAAAACACTGGTTAAGTTGACGTAGGAGTGCGGAGTGGATAACTATAAATATGGTCTGGAATAAATATAGATAGATAGATAGATAGATAGATAGATAGATAGATAGATAGATAGATAGATAAAAGAATCAGAGGATCTATCCGGTGTGATGGAAGGAGGTGGGTTTGTCTCAGGCCAAGTGAATGTAGGTAAGCTTGGGGTATCTGACAGGTAATCAAGATCTGATGACCCTCTGAAAATGTGATTTCTGCCGTGCTTGCGAGTATTGAGCTGGAAGTTGAAGCACCATTTATTTGTATTGGATGTCCCATTCACATAGAACACTAAGTAAAGGCTTCAATATCCAACATTTATTCAGAGTGAGTTTGGAGAGATCTGGGAGCAACTGAAGAGGAGTTCCTTCAAACTCTATCAATTCTGCTTTGCTGGCATGATGTTCTCCTTGGTCCTACAAAAGTGGATATGGCAAATTACATCTTGCAGCTTTTTGAGATTCAGAGCTACAAGGACTCAGGATTCTTTGAACCCAGGTCACTGTCTGGTCCATCTGTTCCTGTGCGTGTAGTAGTTGAGAGAAAATTGACTGTGCCATATGTAATAAGGCAACAGAGGAGGTAAACCATGACTCTGAATATTGTTTCTCCTGTTGCAATTTTCGATGTCATTGTGAGGGTGGAAAAGGAGGAAATTGCTTATTTTTTTTAAACTCAGATATACAATTATGCTCCAGCAGTGTAGTGCTGCTTTGTAAATCCTTGCTGGCCGCCAGGGAGCGAAAATGGGCCTTCAGTACCAGCTGTCGTAAGGGTCTGGAAAAGAGTGATGAGACTAGGAGTCACCCGTAGGAGCAGTGGCAGAGGGCGGCAGCACGATGCAGCACTTGTGGGTAGAGACTACTTTTCCCAGCTGCTGGGCTGCCGGAGGAGCTAAAACCCCACATTGGATTAGTGGATAGCAAGGAGGATAACTTCAGGCGCGCTGCTGAAGCCGGAAGTGAAGGCCACTACTGCTGTGTGTGTGGCCTGCTCCTAAAAAGAGAAGAAGGTCTGGATTCCCTTCGTGTGGGCAGGCTCATGTTTTTGCTTCTTCAGGGTTCCTTGACATACCTAACCCTTAAAAATCATAGAACGTTAGTAAGATTTTTTTTTAATATACTCTATAAAATGTTAACAGAAAACAAAAATATATTTACAGTTTGAATGCTTGTACAAAGCAGTTTGAAAAGAGAGATTTATTATTTGAAATAATAACCCTGGGCACATTTTCACTGCGGATATTTTCTCTACTTTCCAAAATCACCTGATCAGTTTTAGACATGAGCCACACTGTTCCAAAGTTCATTATCAGCTCTCCAGGCCTAGGGTAAGAAATAGGATACTCCACACCATCCTCAGCCAAAGTTGTCCCTGGCAATGACACTAACCTGCTGGCTATCCTTTGCCAGGAAAAATGTAATCATAAACCCAACTAGGCACATGTCCGTAACTTGGTGGTGTTTACACAAAGGTCAAAAAAGACAAACAGCCAACACAAGTTTTAATGGTATATAATTACAGTAAATCACCTTATTCACTGTAATTTGCCTAAAAATGATCCAAAGGGAGTCATCCTAAAGGAAATGTATAGTTATCCCAATTATTTTTAGGATATCTGTATAAAAAAGGTTAGGTAAATATACTTCTTTCTTCTTCTGGTTATGTAACACGATCTCGCACTGCGCAGGTGCAAGATCAGGTGTCGTAGCCTGCTGTAAAAGAGAAAAAAGGAGTGCCAATCTCACATGATATGCGTGAAATCGTCATCGCTTTCCCCTCAATGTAGGAAAACGCCCCTTCTGCACATGATCGGGCATGCATAGGAAGAGCATTGAGAGCCTCCCAGGATGCATGAGATAGGTATTCCAGGAGGATCTGTGCTCCCAGTCGCTTCACCGATCAAGACAGATTGGTAGGGGCTTCACTCTTTTTTTTTTAAAATAAAAGAGTGGCGCTGTAAAAAAAAAAACAATATTTTTACTTCATATAAAAGGGTTGTCTACCCTTTGATATAAACTAAAAATTTTAGTTTAAGTCCACTTTATGGTAGATGGTAGCATTGCCATTCATATTCTGATCCAATTCAAGTCTTTGGTTTGGTTTTGACAGTAAGGAGCAAATGCTAGTTCTTATATCAAATAGTTTAAATATCAAATTAATATTAAATAGTGGCAGGAGGACCAGGGGACTCACAGCCATGTTTGAGCCTATTGTATGCGCTTCAGCTAAACCCCTAAAAATGTACAGGTGTTCTGTAGCTGCCTTTCAGTGTTGTGTTCTGCTGCTAGCCTTCGGGTCAATGCTGCTGATAGAGAAAAACACTTGGATGTTAGGGTGACAAAAGTAAGGTCACTGCTGCTGACTGAGTATGTTTATAGATAAAGAACATTTCTTTTAGTAG
>NC_092866.1:42189508-42215303 GCF_032062135.1 Pyxicephalus adspersus | reverse complement strand
TAGGAATCAATTTTTATTTAAAATTATCTAATAATTTCCCCTCTCCTCCTAAAAAACAAAAAAAAAATTATTTTTTTTATAAATAAAATGTTTGCTGTTATTAATGTGTTCAAATTAGGACACAAAGCATTTTTTTTAGAAATGTCTATATAGATTATAGCATGTGTTGGTATAGTATCATAAGCTGCATTTTATGGACTCCACCAAGCTACAAATTATAATAGTTGCATTATTACCATGTCGTCTTTCAAGTAGTAAAATTTGGATGGTGTCCAGATTCAAGGTATCCCAAATAATAACATTTTTGGACCAGTATGGCTGTGATCGGCCTCCAGGTGGATTTGCTGAGTGACATGTTTTGGGTGGGGAAGTTTTAGACTATCTTTAGAGCTAGGTTGGCATTTCTGAGCTGCAAATTGAACATGGCGGGGAGGTTTAACCCATATCCTAGATGTTAGGGATTAGGGTACATGAACCACTACTTTACTACTTGAAAACAGTCAATCTTCATATGAATTTACAGATCAAATTCACCATATACAACGTACTCATACCTTACTGTAATATGTGTCTTTAAATCATGATTCTACCAGAAATTTAGGAAAAACCACCAAGCTTTAAATTGAAGGATTGACTAGTGTTGGTGTTCAAATTCAGGTCGGCCTTATATTCAACCCGAATATGGCTGTTCGAATTCGGATAGACCGCAAATTTGTGTGTAAAAAAATGTGTTAAAGAAAAATAATGTTAAAGTAATTTATTGAATGTGTGTGATTTGTGTAACTAACTTTTATTTTTTTACAGGTTATCCCACAATGACAGGATGATTCCCATGGCACAGCCATGGGAATCCTCCTGTCAGTGTGGGATTCCCAGCCACTAGAGTTTAAATGGGGACAAGTTCCCCGATTCATCACCTCTAGTGCTCTGTGATTGGCTGAGGACAGCTCAAGCGTCATCAGGATTTTCCTTTCCCCCGCCAATCACAGAGCACTAGAGGAGAATGAATGGGGAGATTTGTCCTCATTTAGCCTCTAGTGTCCCCAATTAGCCTCATTTAGACTCCTGTGTTCAGGATTTTTTCATAATGAACTTCAATGGGATACAGATTCGGCTACCAAATCAACCAGAGCACTGGGGTCAATTTATTGGCAAACTGAACAGAGGCAAAGTTAAAAAACAGTGCTCTGTAAAAGTGCCAGGCACAGTTGATAAGGACATTCACTGTGTTCATCAATAGCAACCTACCTATAGCCCAGTCTGGCACTGAGGGGGGAATTACATCGTTCTTTGCCAACCAATCAAGATGGCCAAAAATTGCCGTCAGAATGTAGAAAAGAGGAAAGATGGCAGCTTTAAGTGATGGAATGAAGCTAGGTGAGTAGTCCCAGGTTGAGTTCTGCTTTATCTGCTAACGTTCAAAACAATATGACATCCATGATGGGTTATTTCTATCCCATTTATATAAAGGGGGTAAATATTTGACATGGGTTCAGTCGGTATATCTATATATCCTTTTTATATGTTAAAGTATTTTGTACTTTTAAGTTGATATGATGGGTCACTTGCTTTAAATGATCTATCTGCATAATTGTTGGCCACCAGGAGATGGAACTCTCTCCTCATGTAAAGTGAGTAACAAACTCTAACAATGTTAAGATTCTTTTTTAGAGGCATTGAGGGAAAAAATCTTGTTACTACTTGAGCGTATACTGCATGTCTAAATCCTTTCAAAACTGATATCCTGATAAACTGAGAATACCCAAAGGAATGTACTTAGCTCAAGCCAAAAAAGAAAATTAATAAAAATATCATAGGCACACAATAATTAAACAGCTACAACTATTTTTCCAGATCCAAAGATCCATATTGTGATTAAACTATTCTATGATATACTATATTTAGCCAGTTTAACAAATAAAATGCCTTGATGTTAAAGATCCTAATAGTTTACATAAACAACTATTAACTCGAACCCACAAAATATTATTTAACTGGTATTAGAGAAAAGTATTTCTGTATTAATAAACCTTTAAAAAATTTTCCAAACTTCATATGTTCTTTTACACCTTTGCAAATCGTAAAAAAAGATTATGACTTTATGAATATGAAATGACTCAAAATGAAAAATGTCTTTTGCAAACCACATAAAAATTCTAATAATTGTCTCTTTTAGATATACTCGATTTTAATAATGGTGGTAAAGATAAATAATATGGTAAAAACTTTAGTCAATATATTCTATAGGGCACTTCTTCATATTAATTTTTTTAGGAGAGTACAGGAAGGCCCTCTAGCGGTCAGTGAGTATTATACCATTTAAGACACTGGAAACAACAGAACATTGCCATCACTCACAGCATTTTATTTTTCTATAGACACATAACAAAGCAGAACATTCTTTGCAATCTGTCATTTGTTATTCACATTCCCTTGTAAAATATATGGGAACATAAATAACAGCCATATAAAGAAAATCACTAATGTGTAACTCTTAAACCTTTAAAATACACCCTTACAACACCCCTAATTTTTAATAAAACTATATGTACAGTTAATTTATGCATATTTTTATCATTTTGAATAGTTTCCAAAAGTGTTAACATTTCTTTCCATTTCTTTTGTTAAATCTAAAAAATATTATTTTTCTTTACTCTTTGTGTGACAGTGTTCATATAGAAAGAGAAATTAATCTGTTCAGTGTTTACACACAGCACAATAATAAACCTAAATGATCCAAAGGTTACAAATGCTTGTCAATGCAATCATTTCCAGCTGGTAATTAACAACTTTCAAAGAACACCTGCTTCCTATTTTTATTACCTTAAGTATAAGGTGCATATGCTGGGGAAGTACACCTGCTTTTTACCACATCCACATTTGTAAACTAAATATTTTAAAATTATAGCAACTTCAAATAAACAAATCAGCAAGTCACCAAAAGAGACATGTTTCTAATGAAATATATATTATATCATTTTTAGTGACAGAACATTTTCCATAATATGAAATAAAAAGGAACAATTAGGATTTACTGATGAAATTGTCAGGAAAGAAAATATTTGTGTTTTTTTTTATTAGTTATTGCCCTGTCAGTTTGGCTGGATGATTGCTCACAGCCTATGAATTCATTGCATATAATTAAGACTCATGTCACCTACCGGTTAAAATTTACAAAAGCACAGCAGCCACAAAGGTAAGTTGTGTATCTTCTAAATAAATTAAGGACCAATCCATGTTGAACTGACAAATTATTCATAAAATGAATTTCAATAGAAATGTACTTTAAGCTATGCTATGGACCTAAATTAATTTCGAAGGCTCCTTATAATGCAAATATAATAAACTTAGAAATTGCATTTTTGTATATGTTATGAAAGTACTATTGTATGCAATCTGAACAAGTAGGGTTAGAATGGGAGAAAGCATGGTGTTTTAATTGAGTATGATTGAATAAATTGAAGTTTAGATACAAATATTTTAAAATGCTTATTTCAAGTAGAATTTCATTGGGAATGTTTTTGGCCATTTTTATGTCCTTAACCTCAATTATAATAAATTATAAAAAAAAGTGTTGGTGCATTAAATGTATGCAACTAAATGCTGCAATGTATTTGGCCCCTTTGTTGTTTCCCCATTGTTTTTACCCAGTTCTCCAACTTGTACAGGACTGTACCACCAGAAGAGCATTCCGTTGACATGCCAAGGGATAATTAGGAACATACTTCTTTCTTCTGGCCAAGGACAAGATGAAAAATCAAAAAAAAGGAGGAGGAAGAAGTATAAGAAGACTGCTTGCACATGTGTCAATTTTATTTCCTGATGACAATGAACCCCCACAGGCTACAGCAGAAGCAGAGGTAATAACATTTGATATTTTAAAATTTTGAGAAGTGGATGGAGGTAGGATGTGATAGGATTTGCTGGGCAATTCTGGGCATATCAAGCAACTCTGTGTGCTGGATGATGGAGAGATTTTGAATGTGCATGGTTGTCCATAGTTTACATATGTTGCACACAGTGAAAGACCCCTCATCATGAGAAGGCCCTGTATATGGGATAGCTAATGTGTGATGCCCCATGACTTTAAGCTCTCAGGGTTGTCCGGAGTCTGAGGTTATTGGTGCTTCTCTCAACAGAGACCTGCAAAATTTATGAGAAGCCTTGCCATGCAAAAACATTTTTTCAATGGGTTTTTCCGCACAGTACATTCATCCCTACAACTGTCCTTATTACTCTCGGATTGTTCTTGTCCAGCATACTATCATCAACATTGTCTGACCCTGGCACAGAATATGCCAAACATGTGCCACCATGTGCTATTTGTCTACCAGGTGTTCCATAAGCCCTGGGGTTTGCTAATACACTACAACTACTAGTACCACCATGACCACCACCGCCACCATCAGCAGAATTTGGCTTTGCCAATAGTGTATATTCCTTTTGAATTCATAATTTCCTTTATTAGGAGCAGGACGAAAGGTGGACTTGTCAATGCTGTATATTCTTTCGCTAATTATTTTGCCTAATTTCTAGGCTGCAATTTCCCCAATATGCATCAGGACAAGGTGTGGCCCTGGCAACAGAATTTAACTTATGTATTTTCTATGGTGCATTTTCCTTGATTAGCAACAAGATAAAAGGCGGTCTTGCCAACAGTATATAATGATTTTGGAATCCTTCAATTTTTAATTTGCTGATTAAAAGCAGGACGAGTGATGGCCCAAGCAATAGTGTGTAATCCTTTTTTTTATTTTATTTTCTATGCCATAATTTCCCTGATTAGTCACAAGAGAAAATGTGGCCTTGCAACAGTATGTGCCTTATTTTTTCTAGGCTGCTGCTTGCTAATGATGCAAAGATCAGTTCTTGGGTGTAGATCAGTCTACTGAAAAAAAAAATGAAAGGCCTAATTGTTCCCAAATTCCCAACCCATTTACATTATGACTACTGACTAGCTACCGAGATGTTGTAAACTGTAACAGAATGGAGTAAAAGAAATCAGTCATTCATGAAGATATGCAGTCACTAATAGCAAATAATAATTGCTGTTCTGAATAAATTTCTAAACTAGATGAAAATAGTTGTCCCACATGTAGAATATTTTTGGTCAATAACATATGATTTTCACTTTTTGGTACTTTGCATCAATTTTGACCTTGGCCAGTATTAGGACTAATATTCAACCTGCCCTCCCCACGCCACTGTTATAGTAAGTTGTTAATAAAATTTTTCTAATGGCTTTACTAATTATACCATATACTCATTCAGGTTTTTATTCCCTAGAATCCACTCAGAAGGGGTCCATTACTCTCTTGTGGCATTTTCAATAAGATATGGAATTTCATCATTGCATGATGCAAACAGTAAATGGCTGAGTGTAAATAATGTTCTAAAGCTGTTTATTATGTAATTAAATTTATTCACTTTCAAGGCTGATATGTTCCAATTTTTTAAATACAGGAATCTGTTAATGTGTCACTAGTGTTTTAGTTTTAGAAGATTAATTGCAATATGTTAAGCAACAAGTCACATACATGTTATAAAAGTAGTTTTAGAGTTAGTTTGCAGCTGTTGGTTTAATTCTTTTTACACTGCGTTCTGTTTGGGTAGTTATATATGGCTGGTGTGACTGTGCAGATTCACAGTTCGTGCTGACACAGCTACACTCTTCCACGTTAACATACTCATGTTCCTCTTGATGCCCACCACTGCATTCCATCCTCACACGTTTCCTGCTGGTCCGCACCTCCTGGCAACAAGTGCAACTATGTGACATTTTATTGGCAGCGGCCGAGTATCTGCAAGATGGAAACAAAAGTTCATTATAACAGTTCTACATTGGCGGTGTTATGCTGTGGATAGCTGCTTTGGAATACAAAAAATCTTTGCAGTTACCAAGGAGGATGAAAAGCAAGCCGCAAGTACAGAAGAACACATTATTGTTATTTGTAACAAAAGAAAAATGAATATGTTGGGCATTGTGACCAGTTTAGATAATTTGTTTTATTTAAGAGAATAAACAGTTAAATATAATGATCATTTATATATAAGTTTAGGTACAAACTAATATTCTGTTGGTTTATCTAACTGAATTATAACCAAATGTTGATCTGTCCATTCAGCCCAGAATGTCCTTTTCATGTATGTTTGGGGCACATAATTAAGCAGGCTGGGCTCAGAGTACACCAGGATTCATCAGCACTCGCACATCATGTGATAATGCCAGTGCTGTAAGAGTAACTGCCGACCATTGAAACAGAAGATGACGTAAAGAAAGGGACCTTGATGCCAATGGACTGGCTAAATAAACTGCTGGTAAAAAGAGTGTGTTGGTAAAAAATACTAGAGGCTTTGAGTAGTGGAAGGGGGGATTGTTGGAGTTCTGTTTTAAATAGAAAATATGTCCTGGGGGAATGATCTGGAAGCCAAACAGAGGTTATGGGCTGCAGTTTTGAATAGTGAAATATATAATGCAGTAGCAGTTTTACATCATTATGGAGAAGTAACATAATGCAGATTAACTATTGAGAATGCAATAGTAAGGTTAATAAAATAGTTTCCTATAGATCCCACATTACAATGTTATGGTTTTTGGATAATCATTTTACCAATAAACAGTAAGATGTTGGTTTGAATATGCTAATCCAGCAAGTCCTGGACTAGTTAGCATTAATTCCAAATCGATGATAATTTGTGGATTCTTTTCCTTAAACTATGTATAAAGGTCCCCAATTTTGAAACCAGACCCTATAATAGGCCTGGGACTTTCTGGATAGGAAATGGTGCACCTCTCCTATCTATAAATCTGTGAATCTCCTATCTATGAAATCGGGTTTGCCAAAAAGGCAGTGGGCAAATAGTGTGTAGACCAAAAAACAGATGACATCTACTCTATTGTCATTATTTTTTATCTTTCCTTTTTTCAGCCAATCACGTAAGGAGGAACTGGGGACAGATGAACACAATGACAGAAGCTCCATCCATTTGCAAACACTGATAGCCTGAACATATTCCTATTGTGTAATGATAATGATTAGGTTGAAATAGTAAAAATAATGCCAGGTGCAAAGGCATCCACAACCTTCTTTATGAGGACCCTGTAAAAAGCCTTTTTCATGTGACATTCAACATGACACCATAGAGGTAGCAAAGACAACGCCAGACCCCTAATCAGATATTAGTCTGGTGTTATCTTTGCTATTGATCTGTTAAAAAAAACATTAGGAAAACGTTCTACCATTGTAATTCCTAAGGAGATTTCCTAATACTGTCACCTAATGTGCAATGAAAGTGGTGATAAATGCAGGGGTGTAACTATTGTATTTACATAACAATTCTACATTTTTGTTACTGAGAAATATGAAAATGATCACTGTTCAATTATATTTACCTAACTCTGTAGGTACTGTTTAAATAGGGATCTGACGCATTTGGTTGTTTAGATACTAAAACACTATTTCCATGAGGTGAACTTATTCTTTACTTGACAGGATATGCATTCTTATTTTCCAGATTTCCAAGTTCATGTACAGAAATAGCCATAGCATTTGGGTTTCTCTGTCTTTCTCTGTCTATTGTCTTCATTAATGTAAATGGCCCAGAAGTCAAAAAATTTCAACACTTCCATCCTAGTATGTCATTAGGCTCCTATACTTGCATAAAAGGCAGAGACCATCACTACAAAGAACGGGTTGGCCACTGTCATTTCCGTCCTATGTTCTCTCTTATAATATGATTGACAACTGCATTTGCTGAATTTATTAACAAGTGGCTGATAAAAGAGCAGAAGAAAGGGGCAAATTAGTTTTGGATAGAAATATGCCATAACATCACGCCTGGTTGCTGTCAAAGCATGAAAATAGTTTCTTTCTGAATAGGAATGATTGGATCACTTTCCCCAGATGGTAGCACCCCAATCATTACCTCCTACTAATGCTGAGAAACAGACTAAGTAATACGGGAAACAGAAAATGTAACATGAATAATGCAAAGGGTAACAAAACAGTTTAGCCTGCTCACCAGTATGGTTTGTGGTCTCCTCGCAACTGATCTTTTCCCCATTACTCATTTACCATGCCTTGTTCCACCCTGTATCTGTGTGAATGTGACCATCTTGGTAGGGGCAAGGTAACATAGCAAAACCTAACTTTTTTAGTTCACTTCAATTTTATCCCAATACTATTTGTACAATATGCTAATTTAATGGCAACTTAATTAAGATCTTACATGGATAAGGTGTTGCAGGGTCCTTCACACCGAGACACATTCACCATATTTACTGATATGCAGTTATTGTAAGAGAGGTGTTCATACTTGTGGTGCAGCTTGCAAGATGGGTTTATTTCTATACCTGTAAGGTTACCACATAATGTAGTCATGTTAGGATATAGAGCTTAAATTAACATGAAAGCATAGGTATAATAGATTTATCCTTACAACATTTGCCCATTGTTAGAGTACAATTCACATATTTATAAACCTGATTTTCTGTACATTCACCAAACATTTACTCTAGTCAAACATGCATTCCATTTGTTAATATTTTCTCATCGGTGGGATGGTGGGAAAGGTGCTTTCTATAACAGTTCTCCTATTTATAAAAGGATCAAGGTTATAACCTCTGCAAACTAAGATACTTGCTGGTTATTTTCTGGGTTACACATGCATCTAATGCATTTTGGCACTTTTGGAAAAGTATCATTGGGGAATGCCAGCCAAGGGTGGTGAATGTAACAATAGTAAATTGCTAGCAGATACATTTCTGAATTCAGCTTAATATTTTTCTGGGCAATTAAAGCAAAATTGTAGAAAAAGACAATTAAAGACTGAATTGTCAGCCGCCAAAACAGGACTTTAGGGAAAAACAGTAATTTATACTGTACATTTATGCAAATAAGTACTTACATGTTTTACAGCAACCATTAGGTAAAAGTTTGACAGTTCCCTGAAATTATAATAAAAAAAAAATAAGATTATTCCTATCATGTTCTAGTGAGTAGGGTAATGAAAAAATTACTGGGGTAAACACTAGACCAATCAGTGTAGAATCCTGCAGGCAATCACTAGTGTTGGTATTCGATTGCTCCATTGAGAAGATTGTGCAATCCCCTGGGCACTACAGGTTAACCTGTAGTGCCCCGGGGATTGTAGTGGAACTGCAGAGTGCATCTGCAGTGCAGTTCCCACGGTCACATGGCCATGGGAACTTTGCGGTCACAGCTGTAACTGCAGGTGATCCTCGGGTACTAGATGATGAATGGGGACACGTTTCCTGTGTTTTTGGATAGAGAAACACATACTACTAGTACAGTGCAGCAACAACAATCAGGATCACTGCTGCAGCCCTGTAGTATGTGTTCCTCTATAGTATAAGTTTCTCTATCCAAGAACACATACAACTAGTAAAGGGCTACAAGAGCAATCTGATTGCTCTTGCAGCCCTTAATAGTCCCTAGAAATAACCAGAAGTCTCCCACCATTGACTTCAATGGTGTTCAAATTTGGGATTTGATCACCTGAACAATATCTCACTGTTCGATCGAATAGCTGTCGAAATGAATAGGGAGATATTCAAACAACACTAGTAATATGTGAACAAAAATAATAAATTGACTAAATAAATAATACCTAAAACATATTTGTACAATAAGGTGAATATACAATAAAGCCTATTTAAACAGACCTTTCAGTAATTTTACATGCCTGTGGGCATTCATTTCCAAAAAATGTACACCTTATATCATCAAAAAGCCAACCTTGAGCCCTTGATAAAGTAATAAAATAATAAAGATAAAGTAATAAAGCCCTGATAAATAGCCTAGGCTAATAAAATCAGTTTTTCTGCCAGCATATTAGTCTAGGAAGCAGAAACTGACCATGAATAATGTCTCAACAAAAGTAGCACCATGTTTCAGTAAAAAGTTAAGATGAAGGCATGGTGAGATGGAATACATACCCAACAACATATAGGCTACTTATAAAATGCGCTATGTGTCATCTGCACAGAAACATATCTAAAGTAAGAGCCATTTAATCCTTGGTATTGTTTTTTTGGTCAGCTGGTGTAGTTTTAGGCATGTTTTTTTCAGAGACTGTTTAGTCCCTGTTTAAAAAAAAAAAAAGACTGTTGTTCACCAGGTTCAACAGCTGAAGCTATGTATCCATTGGTGAATAATTCTGAGAAATCACACATTACAATGAGCCTAATTTATTAAAGCTTTCCGTGGCTGGAGAGGATACACTTTCATCAGTGAAGCTGGGTTATCCAGCAAATCTGAAATGAAATTCTTCAAAATCATTAACAAATGATTAACAAATGCTAACAAATATTTGAATCCTGGACCAGATCCATGACCGGGGTAAAGTATAAGAAGTCCTTGCTGCCCGACCAATAAATTCCACCACCCCCAATACCCCATTTTACCAATAAGCACACTTAAACATTTTTGGAAAAAAATTGGCCACATCAGCCCCTTTTATTAACACCATGTTCCAATTTTTTAACAATATCCAGTCTAAAGGCCCAACCAGCCCAACAAGCCCTTCCTTTTTTAAACATCAGATAAAAATTGGAACAACTCTTCATATAGGTCCATGAAAGTTACCAAACTCCTTCATCCTCTTGCCGTTTCCAATCCACTGCCAGGCCCCCAGCCGCCCATACGCCGCCTCGGGGACAGGTAATGGATCTCCCTCCTCAACTTCGCCTCCACAACAACCAAGTGTCATGCAAGGCTCACCTTACTGTACCTAAACCCCCAAGCTTTTTGTGTCCCCATCTCCCCTCTATTTTTCATTACCCCACCACTAACTTCCATGGACAAACAAAAAACATGCCCCACCGGCTGCTATGACAATGTCCTCCCCCCTTTCTGAACATTAGGGAGGGAGGGTGGGTGCGCTCCTTCCTTGCAAAAAAATTTTTCAAATGCTATCCCCCACACTTCGGGCCTCTTATTTTAACCCTTCACATTCACCCAACCCCCAAACCTTTCCTCCAATCCTACACTTCTATTTTCCCACACTTTCCACTTTTTTGAACTTTTAACCCCACGCTCAGCCTTCCATACTCCCCTGAAAGTGTATCCTCTCCAGTCTTGGAGAGCTTTGATAAATCAGGACCCAGGCAATAATGCTTAAAGTAGCACCATTAATATATGCATAGCAGGTTTTACATACCCTGTTATTGTAATTGCCAAGTAGCCACTATACCACCCTTTCTCATGCCAATTTGTTGCCCAATTTCTTTTAATCTCTGACATTTCATGGAGTGCTGGAGGCTTTTGGCAGCTGTACCCCCTACAATCGTGACATTACCAACTGTCATGTATGCCTTGCATGTGATCTGAATAGACACAACCACTGATATTCATGCTGGTAATAAAATATTCAGTGTAAAAGATGCAGCCTTCTTCAATCTTCACATGACAGGTTTGACTACACTCCATATTTCAGTGTTTGTGTCATTAGATGTATATGTATATATATATATATATATATATATATATAAATAAATAAAAAACAAACTGCCTAATATTATTACCTTGTATTTATTAGTCATATGTGATTACACAAATAAATCAGGCCCAATGACCCAACCCATTTTAGTCACTTTCAGTCAGACAATGAGAGCCTCAATACAGATTGTTACTGTTTTGCAGCCTAATAGATATCCCTTTGGTTGTTTTTATTGCCTGGGAATAAATAAAATTAATAATTTTTTTCTATCTTTGTAAACAAAATGGTAAATGCATAAGGTTAGCAAAAAAAAAAGACAAAAAACACCAATAAAAATTCCAAAACACATTATTTTCCTGTAATAGAAATGAATATTAAATAATTATAGTTTTTACATCAATTTTTTTGGTTTACAATACTTACAGGTACACAGTTATCTTCATTGAAGTACGGGCAGGGGAATTGTGAGACTAATGAGATACACTTGCCTTCAAACAAGGTGCAGTTGTACACTGTACAGTTATCAAATTCTGAAAACATGATTTCTCCAGGCTAAAAAACAGAAGATTGGTAAACTATGGTTTATTTGCAGCAAAAATATCTTCACAAAGATTATAGGTGCATAAAGGAGCCCTGGCAGATCTCAGTATAAACTTCAGTAGAGACACCCAGGCAGACTTTAATACAGACTCCAAGTGACAAACCTCAGTACAGACCCCCAGGCATACCTTAGTAAAAAAAAACCCAGTGCAGACATTAGCACCAGCTCTCAAAAGCAAAAAATGGAGGTGCTGCTCTTTGATCTCTGACAAATGGTCCACTGATCCTTGTCAGATTTTAGTACAGATTCCCAATATAATCAGACATTATTAAGGACCCCCAATGACAGATGTTGGTACAGACCCCCAGTGAAAGACATCAGCAGAGACCCCCAATAACAATTCTCAGTACAGAATCCCAGTGATAGACCAAAGTACAGACTGCCAGGCAGACCTCAGTACGGACCCCAGAGGCAGGTCATGCTGGTGCTGCTTCTCTCTACCTCTGTCTCCCCTAATTCCTGCTGGAGGTTTGCAGAGCCTGTCTGGCAGAAGATCACTCTGTCCACTGACTCCTACTGCAGTAGCCTAAAAGCAGGACAGTTCCTCCACTCAGCACCATTACTTTTATTTTTATATGAACAGCTTGTTACTGCCGATTGTACCATACCAGAGGAAAGCAAGGTTAGGCAACATTCACAACATGTCAAAGCTGTACAACTGTATTTAACATCTTGGGAGGTCAGTGGGTAATAGTTTGGGTACCCCTGGTAATACAGTAGAAAAAATAAACAACCTAATTTTTTTTTGGTTCAACAACTGCTATTTATTTCCAATTGCATACAGCTGTTTCGGTCTTGTTGGTCATAGGTGCTGTAATGTGTGAAATCCTTGGTAAGTATAAAGTAGTTATAATAGACCGACACAATGGTGAAGTAGATAGACTTAAGAAGTTTTGCATTCTAGATAAGATATTTGTCATTTTAGGACAGTTGATGAAGCCTACATCAGCCTAGTGAAACTTTATCAACAGAATAATGACATTCTTACACAAAATCAAAGTGATCAAGGTTTTTCTAGCTTACAAGAATATTTTACATGTTTCATATATTCATTTAAGGATTTATAAAAATAAGCATTATATACCTTTAACAATCTGACTTTTTGGCCATCACTTATGATACACTGAGTCTGTTCACATATTCTGCAACAGTCACGTGTGCTGTTCTTCAGCTCAAAGCCCTGCAATCAACAAAAAACGTTATGTGTGGCTACAAAACTTATTTGTGTGGGGGAATTTAGGTGTAATATACTGCTTACCGGTGGACACTGTTCATTACAAGGCACATCTGTGCACTGTATCTCTGTTGTGCCACTAGAATTTGAGCAAATACAGTTCAGGCACTTGTCAACGAACACTGTAGCTCCAAGCTGTTGAAAAATATCATATTTATATGTTTAAATATGGTCAAGGTAATGGTTAGTTGAATGCTAATACACAACAACGTCTAAATGACAGCTATAGACAAACAGATAAATACACAGCCGAGAAACATGCCTAGGAAATATTTTCTTTGTCACATTTGTAATGCACATACTCTTGTGATCCACAAATGACAGTCCTTTTCAGAGCATGTAATTCAGAAGGCTGTAATTCACTGCTTTGCCTTATTTATTTTCTTTTAAAATTAGTAAATATTACTAAACTGCTAAATTTCTCATAAGGGATTGTACACCAAAGGGATCTCATATAAGGGATTTTACACCAAAAAAATGAAATTCTGGTTTTGAGTTTAATGTAATGTTTTTTTCCCCATTCTTCTCATCTCTACTAAACACCCAAGCTTATATTTGAGAATACCCATACACCGGCCTGTATGACTCAAGAAAAAGCAAAATATAAAAAGTCAATCACCACCAAGGTGTTTATTTTTTTTTTTTTTTTATAAACTTACCAGGTATTCTGCATTTCCATACACACACACATTCTTTGGAACTGCAAAAAAAGTACATCAAATGACTTTCCTATGTTCATGAGGCTGATATTTCACATTTTTGTTACATTACATTAATAGTTATATATAAAAGAAATATATTATACATAATTATATTAACTACATGTTAACATACCAATCAGCATACAAAGAATTAACTATTTGCACTATTTTCATATAATATTATATATATATATATAACATTACACAGTATAATATTAAAATCTAGCACAGTGTTTCTCAACCAGAGTTCCTCCAGGGATGGCTAGGGGTTCTTTGGACAAACAGCAGTTTGTGACTTCCAGGTCAGTCTACCTGACATCAATGACATTTTCAGTTATCAGTATTGGTGCCATTCTTCCAACTGGCTAGCAATGTAAGTGACATTCTTCCTACTGATTTACACTAATTTTCTGTAAACTGCAGATAAAGTAATTATAGCAGGGGTTCCCTAAACATTTGAAAGTTATTTCAAGGGTACTCCCATTTTACAAAGTTCACAAAACACTGGTTTAGTATCGAAAAATAATTTCTAAGCATCCTTTAGATAACAGAAAACAAACTGCTAGTTAGTTGGTCTCCTTTTCGAACCAGTGGCTTTGGTACTTTCTGAGCTGCTTATAATCAGTTAGCAAATTAGAAGTTCTAACCTCTCTCTGAGGGAATGTTTATCCTACAGCTCAAGGAATTCTAGTCTAAATATCTAAATACAAAAGTTAAATATGGAGTACTAAAGAGTTTTTCTTGGAAATGGAAGTAATGCAGACATCATGTCTTGTGGTTCAACATATGGGCAACTTCTACTATTTTATCAGTAGAAGAAAGAAAGGATGTGATCTATTTAAATTCTCAAATACTCAAAAGATATATTTTTGGTAATATTATCTATAATGTATTAAAATTATGTAAAAATGTTTAGGTCCATATATATATATATATATATATATATATATAACATAATAAAAGTGCTTACTCTTAAAGAAAACACAACCTACCGCAATAATACTTTTTGCAACAGTGTCCATCCGGAATTTTACCATCAACCTCATATCCAAGATCACAGTGGGGGAGTTTAGCTGTGCATTTACTAGGTTCACACTCTGCAACAAAAGCAACCAATGTTTGGGATTAGTCAAGCTTACCATGATCTTCACATAAGTGGGAGAACATTTACAGTATCTAGCATACCTATTAACATTGCTTGCATATCTTGATTACATTCATGACAATAGAAACTGTTATTTTACAAGATGGGTCCCTTTATTGGATGCTTTTAAAAACCAGCACATAGAACAGTTTTTTTTTAGGTCTTCCTGCCCTGGAAATGTACTAATATCATAGTAAGCACCCACCGCATTCAGTTACATTACAGCACGGGTCAGTGGAGTTCATCCGGGTCACAGGATAGAAACCTTCCAGGTCACAATTGATAGGCTGCATATCGGAACACTCGAGTTTCTTGCAAATTAGACCTCTGCCACCTTCTCTGCATACACAGTTTAGGCAGCCTAACTGGAACGTTTCTCCAAACTGTAAAGTGGACATATAGGAGATGTTTAGCTTCATTCAGTAGTAATTTATAATAACCAGACGTTATTGTTGCTTTTAACTTATTATTGGTCCAGTTATAAAGTGGTATACAAAAAATCTGGGCCAAATGTTCTTGCACACAAAATTACAGCTATCTCCTTCAGTCATTCAGATGTAATGCCCAAAATAGGAAGGACGATAGTTACAAAGTTACATAGGTATTCAGGTTGAAAAAGACCATCAAGTTCAACCACTAAGGAAATAAACATATCTCAGATTAAAAAACCCTATTGACATGCATAGAAAGGCAAAAAGTCCCTGGAACAATTTGCACCAATAGGGGAAAAAAATCCTTCCCGATTCCCTGAGGCAACTGGATGTCCCCTGGATCAACAGTCTCTATTATCTTTACTTTAAAGCTCTAATAGTCAGTTATGATCTGTGCTTCTAGAAAAGAGGATACTAGACTACATTTCCCAGAATCCTTGCATTTGCACAGTGGGCAGGATTTAATCATTTAGTTTGTTAACTGGAACCAAATCGATGCACAGGGCACAATAGATTTCAGTTGGTTCAAATACAACTGAACTATTTCTTCATCCCAGAAGAAATGGAATGTCTGGCTGGGCTAGGATAAGTGTTGCTCATATTTACCTTTCTCTAGTTTATCTTTGGTTCAACAGGGACAGATCTTCGACTTTTAAAACAGATGAAGCGGAATTAAATTTGGGCCTGGAGCTCAAGCAGCTGTTGCTAAAGCTAACTGAAGGAAGATGTTGTTCAAACTCATGTCAGTTAGCTTGAACAACAGGCTTATTTGGTTCAATTAGAACTGAAGTGAATGAGATAACCTGATGCCAAATTTGTAATGTCCTGAATCCAAACAGCAATGCTAGCTGGGATCAAATGTTACCAGACCAATACTTACTGCATGAAAGATAACAGCTATAGAACTTAGATTAAAAATATACCTTTCGTGGCACATTGTCTGGTCCAACACATCCTGAAAGAGATGAAAATTCTGATTGGCAAAATGTTCCAACATGTGTATATATCTTTGGTTGTCAAAATTTTATATATGGTCAACATTTCTTAATGTCCTTTTTTGTTAAAGACTAACCCGTAACAGTTAAATAATTTAATTTTTTTTTTAGAAAAACTTTTTCATCCATCTGGATATTCTGGTCGCATCTTTTCAGCGACCTGTCCAAGGGGTGCCAATCAATCTTAATCTGATTAATCTGCAGCCACATATCCTCAGTCAAAAAAATGGGTAGAGTGGTTTTTGGTTAGAATTCCTGTTAATGTCCATGCTATGTAAATTTACTGCCTTTAATTGTAGGGTGACCATTGTAATTGAGATAGAAAGTGACCAGAAGTTCAACATTTTACAGACTTAAGCAGAACATGGAATATGCATACTTTATTCAATGAAAACACGTGGTCTGATGGCAGCTGCCTACAGGGAGAATCTCCTTGCTTTGTTGGCATTCCTTTTTATTTCCTGTTTTGTTTCAGAAAAAGAAAGTAACTAGCCAATGAAACTTTCCTTACTCTATCCATAACTAAAAAAATAATACATCTAAAGTTTTATGGTATTTTCCCCTTGCAGTGTGGAGATCTTTCTACCTGTTCATTGTAGTAGTAGTGACAACGTACCTGTCATCAAGACTGAAAGACTATGCATTTATTGGACAGTGGAGATACAGAACAGTTTGGTTCACATTGAGACCACAATAATGCTTTAAAACAGGGATTCCTTTTTTGCCCTTATATAAGTTAACAAAATATTTGTAGGCTGGTGTAAAGCCAGAAGGACCAGCTCCCATGCCCAATATACCCAGTTGAAATAGACACATTAGGCTGAATTTCAAAAGTAGCAAAATGGATTCTTGGGCTTGCAATTCTGTAGTCACAAATTAAAATATTGTTGGTTGATCGTTCCCTCATTTGTTTATAAAACTAAATTAATTAGAGTATAAAGGAACATATGCCTTACCACAGCTAGTTACACAGGTATCAACAGCTTTGCTGTGAAGCAATGTACCCTCTGGACAATAACATCCTTCAATATAATGTCTATCATTTTTCATCTTTGCATCTTCATCTGGCCTGGAAAAGAAATCATGCAACAAAATATTTGTGTATCTTCAAGGCTGTAAAATGAGTTGGTGCCCTGATTGATTTAAAATGACCTGGTCACCAGTCTGTTTATAGCAATTTAAATATGCAATGTTACTGTAAGTAGTGAGCTGTTACTAAAGCCACCTTTCACCCACTTCTCTTATTTTTTTAAATTATCTTCCTGCATTTAATATCCGTATCAGAGGCTTTCTGATCCTAAAAGCCACAGTTGCTGTCCTTAGTATCACCAGATGCTGACAAAGACTCACATGGCATGGTTGGCTCAATGGATAGAACTCTTGTCTTTGGAGTGCTAGATGTTAGGTTTAATACTTAGCCAGGGCTCTTTCTGTAAGGAGTTTGTGTGGGTTCCTCCCAACATTATCCACCAAACAGAACATCAGTTAGGTTAATCGGCTTCACCTCAAAATTGGTTTTAGACTATGCAATCATATATGACTATGGAAGGTTGTGAGACCCTTTGAGGGACAATTAGTGGCATGACTGTAAAGTAAAGTGCTGCATATTATGTCAGTGCTATATAAATACAAGGTAATAATATTATATATATATATATATAGATCAGTGGTTGCGTCTTTTAAGATCGCATGCAAGGCATACATGGCAGTTGGTGATGTCAAGATTGGGACGGGGTACAGCTGCCAAAATGTCATGAAGTGTCAGAGATTAAAGAAAATTGGGCAACAAATTGGCATGAGACAGGCGTCTATAGTGGCTACTTGGCAATTAGAATAACAGGGTATGTTAAACCTGCTGTGCACAGAATATTGACAGTGTCAACTTAAGTGTTAATTCCATTCCATTCTGAAATACCAGTAGCAAGATAAACAAATCAATATTAAAAAAAAAAAAAATAATGAGGAAATAAAAAGCTGATGTTTACACACTTACGTAGTTTGGCATGTTCTTTGTACAACTGGACCGCATGCATTGTAAACTTTGTTTGAAGGGCAAGGGAGTTCTGGAAAGAACAAGGAAAATATTGTATTAAAAGCAATTAAATAAACAAATATAACATTCCTTCATGCTACTAGCTGAAAAATTATTGACATTGATGAAAAATGGCACTGATCCCATCCTAGGTGTCAATTTAACTTTGAATTTACCCTGCAGCTATATGTTGTAATAGGTTGGAGGCAAAGAATGATTGTGCTTAATCATTGCCTGCTGTCTTGCAAGAGTACACAAAGAATCACATTACTCAATGTTTTCACATGAGCTAAGTACATGACATTTTTGCATTGATAGCTCTTTCTGTTTGGCTACAATGAACTGTTGTTATGCAAGTGGGTGTGAACCCACTGTGCCACTGACTGGGTATGCTCCAGAGGGGCGTAACTAAGCCGCTACCAGGTCTTCACTAGAGCCTCTGATGGTGAGGATAGGCTTGGGCTGCGGGGTAGCTGCCAGGTGCCACTCCAGAGCAATCCCCAGACCAGTGGCAGCTGACCACAGGAGCTAGGATACCCGGTGCAAGCACCGAGGGGCTTGCGTGGCCAAGAAGTCCAGAAACAAGGATCCAAGGTCAGGTTCAGGCGGCAATCAGGCAGAGGTCCAAAAACGTAATCCGAGGTCAGGGTCAGGCAGCAAACAGGCAAAGTCCAAAAACGTAATCCGAGGTCAGGGTCAGGCAGCAAACAGGCAAAGTCCAAAAACGTAAGCAAGGTCCGGTACACAGCAAAGCAAACAGAGTAAACACCTTTGCACTAGGAGTTACACAGAGTAAAACCCTTGAGATTGCTCAGGCAGCTTCCTGTAGTCGGAGGTGCCTTTAAATACCTGCAGAGATACAGCCATAGGCTGTAGAAAAACAGAGGACGTGTATGTGTTACCTCATAGATTAAGAGAGACACACCCATGCCAGCTCAAACACCAGAGCAAGTCTCCAGCAGGGAGGATACTCTGGCGTGGAACACAGGTAGTGGGGTACTCTACTTGAAAGATAGGACCCGGAGCCCGTGCCTGCAAGTAGGAGCAGCGGCGCCGCCACGACCTGCAGTGCTAACAACGTTAATATTTTATTTACAATAATTTTATATTAGTTTTTATTAAAGAAGGAGCTACAAAGCATAGCAATCAAATAAAAATACTATAATCTATTTAAAAACGAAAGAGATCATAAAACATGTCAAATAAAAATAAAAATGATCATAAACAAAATGATAAAAAAACTTTCATCATAAGCTGGCCAGGAAAGTGCCTATACTCTAAAAATGAAGGTCACATGGGGAAGAAGTGAAATTAGAAAAAAAGAAGAGAGAAAAACTGTTGAATTATTTGAGAGAAAATAGAGGAAAACAACAAAGGAAGATCAATGCTAAGGAATAATGGCCTCTACAGACTAGATGTAATAGATATTTAAGAAATTGTAATATGAGCACCTTTTGAATTATTGCACCTTTAATGCATTTTAATTGGATTTATAGGGTATAACAATTTTACCTAGCACATAGTACATTAGTACAAATTGGGTTATAGGCAGTCACAGTCAGTCACAAAACAGATAACTTACGACACTCTAAAGTTGCATTTCTCCATGGAACACAGATTCCTCGTTCTGCACAGAGCTGAGCGTACTGCTGCACACTGGCACATCCCATGTTGGATCTTTTTATATGGCAGCTGTCATAAACACAAGCTTGGTAATAATCTTCTGGTGGAAAAGTCTTGTGACATTCCTGGAAAATTCTTTAAAAAAAAAAAAAAAAAACAGAAACTTATCAAAGGACTTTTCTGGTTTATGAGAAAAAAAATCAAATAGATAAAGGACAATTAAAAAAATGAAAAATAGTTAATATAGACAAATATACACATATGTAATGCAAATAATTTTGAATGCGGTAATGGCTGATAGATGTTGGTGGATTTTGACCAATCTTCATGATGAGACTGAAAATGAAATGTTAAGTACTTGTCTCCACATGTCAATTGTGTTACTGTCTTTAAAGCTGATTTTCGGTAATTTGATCATTTTTTTCTTTTCTATTATTAATTTTTTTTTTATTTTGTTGTCCATTTGATATGGTGAAGTTATTGTAAACCCTATAAAATGTATATTTATTCAAGATAACTTCTATGTTTTCCATAAAATATTGATTTCTCATCTTTCAGCTACTTCTTATCATCTGTACATCATTGTTGTAGACCTGACTACCGACTGGTGCCAATACAAGACCATGTCTGCACGCTGCTTGTTGGAGCAGTAGCTTGTAGTTGCTATCAGGAGCGCAAGTGGCTGGATAACAATGCAGGGTCATCTATAACAGCAGGCTCTTACAACAGACTGAAAAATCTGGTGAGATTTTACCTGTTCTTTCTTCTACAGGATTCAACCAGGAAAGACAGTGATATCAAGCCCAGCATTGCAAAAAATGAGGGTAAGTATCACTAATATTTTTAGGTGCATTTGTCACCCTTCAGTGTAGGTGATTTTAGGAAGAGGGCTTCCGGACAATGCAGAAAGACTTTGTTTTAGTGGAAGATCAGTTTTAAGTATCTAAATCAATTTTTTTTTTCAATTTATTTAGTAGGAATAGTTAAAATCATATCAGTTTTTCTGTCTTTACAAAGTCAGGCAAATTATCTTTTAAACAATTGCTCCCTTATTTCCCCATTGTCCCCCTAGACAAATCTAGCCTCATGGTGGAGACAACTCAAAATGTGGGCGATTTTTTCACAGTGACATTAGCCATCACCAGGATAAATAGAGTAAATGTAAAAATATGTAAATGTGCAAACAATCTATAAATACTCACTTGTCCATAATGATTTTGCACAGTGGAGATGGAGAACAAGTAGTTGTGGTAATTGTAGTACCTTCAGTAGTTTTTGATGTGCTGCCTGTGGGGGGGACCGTCGTCTTTACATAGTCACATTGAGGTTTCTTTGGATCATGAACAAGCCATGTGTTTGCCATGCTTTCACAGTCTGATATATATTTACCACTTTTTGTCAAACAATCATCTGCTCTGTTGTTGGAACAAGTTCCTACAAAAGATAGATGTATTGAAGGAAAAGAAATCTAAATAAATATATATTTCTTGGTAATTTCTGTTAAAGAAAAAAAAAAGAAGTTACTATAAAAGAAAAGACCTTATACTTACCTGAATACAGAAAATATCCCTCCAAATCCTTCCAAAGTTAATATTGTCTGTACCTAGGACATTGGGTGCAGGTTATCCAACAGCCCACTTTACCCTCCAGTGCATTGTGGGAGAAAAAATAAGCAGAACAGGTCCACTTTAAGGATTTATTTTAGGTGGAACACACTGGTATACTCACATGGCTTAAACACGTTTTACCTGATGAATAGCCTCATTAAGAGTGAAACGTATTATAAGGAGGAGCCCAGATGGATGTTCCAGTGTCTTGGAGTTACAATAAACCTTGACAGTAGATAAGAGTTTTGATCTATTCATATTTAGGTGACAGAACTTATTTGCACACATATACATAACCAGTACCCGGGTCTATAACATTTGACTATATATACTGTAACCTGAAAATGATACTAAATATTACCTAATAGTCAATAGTTTTTATCTCCTGTATACCTCTAATTCTTATTGGTCTCTTGTAGCTACAGAAATTACTGTCTGCATTATTATGTGGACTTTCTACAAATTCAGAAAGCTTTTTAAAATAAAACATATAAGTCACAGTTAACTTGTTGTATTTTTTACTGTAGCGTCAGTCCGCAGTTTTGTTAGAGTATTTACAGAATACAAGGTAATCTAAATGTATGGACACAGCACTGGCAGGTGAGCAAGGTGAAATGCTACAAAAGACAACTGGTGACTTGGAAAGTCCAAGCAGGGCATGCTTGAAGCCAGGAACTAGTCCCATTAAGCTGTACACATGTAATGGGGATGCTGAGAAAGTTTCATTTCAGCTTAAGGGTAGGGATGAGGTAGCAAAATTTTAAAATTCGATTTTGCGGCGAATCAGGCTGTTCTCGCTTACCGAACATGCAAGCGAGGGCAGCCTGGGTAAATTTGGCCGTCAAGATCAAATTTTGTGGGACCTGAGGGCGCTCCCCTGATTTCTCTTGCAGCCCTGTAGTATGTGTGCTTGGATAGAGCTTCTCTATCCAAGAACACAGGAGTCCCACGGCTGTGCTCATCATTAATCCTGTGATGATTCCCACGACTGCATTTATTGATGAGCACAGCCGCGGGACTCACACTGACAGGAGGAGTACTGCGGCTGCATTCATGAATGCAGCCACTTTAAATCTCCTGCACCCCTGGCACTAGAGGTTAAATGAGGGCTTTCCCTCATTTAACCTCTAGTGCTCGGAGATCACGCACAGGAGTATTCCCAAGGCTGCATTCATGAATGTAGTCGCAGTACTCCTCCTGTAATGATTTCATCAATCTTCTGATAGGTCCGCACATTTCTGTTCGCCGAAATTTCATCGGAAGTTCAGGGAAATTTTCACGAGAGTGTCAGAGGCATTCTCGTTCATCCCTACTAAAGGGTAGCTGGAGATACTGTGACCTGCAGATCAGTGGGCAAACAACGGACTCCTTGATCTCCTTTGCTGGTGCAAGTGACTTGATGGAATAAACAAAACAGGATATAATAAATTGGTGGGCAGTGCGGGATCACTGACCAGATAAGCACCTCCTAACAGTGATCATCTTAAAATAATACCATAAAACAAACAAAAATTTAACAAAAATCTGCAAATATAAAGATGATAACTTACCGCACTGTCCCTGTGTATTGTTGGCAAAAAGATGGTATGGCAGGTTGATGTTGAATCTCTCTCCATCAAATTTGATGATAGATTCTATACTTGTAATCTCCACAACATAATAAACTTGTGATAAATAAACTTTCACCCCACTTTTTTCATAAGGGAGTCCTATAATGGATTCATTTACAAGAACCTTGGGTGATCCAGCTTATAAATGGTTAATGTATAATTTATAAACACCCATGTAAAACCGAGAAAATACTAATGGGACACAAACATATATTGGGAAAGTGGGTGGTAGGTGGGGGTGTAATAAACAGAGAATAGACCAACCACCTCATTGCTTTGTTAATTGTGCCTATGTTCTCATGTCATACCAGAGAAAGTTGCGGAAAGCCTTAAAAACTTCACTGTGCTGGACTGAAGCAACCTGTTCAGTCCAGGTGCAGTTATTGGCTTCCTGGCCACTTAAGATTTCTAATGGGGACTGGCCTTTTTTGCTTTTATAACCAGGGGGCAGATACCTTCAGATTAGGAAAAATAAATGGCAGGAAAAGACACTTTGACCAAAAAGCCACTAAACACAAATGCTAGCAGTATATTAAGACTTCTTTAAGAATATGCCTAATTTATTAAAAAAGGATTGAGAAATTGTTTTGTTATAATGTAAATATTACAGTCACCTTTAGTTGATATAAAATGAAAGCAAGTGAAAATAGTTTTTGAAAAATATAGGTTTCCACATACAGGTAGTCCCCGAGTTAAGGACATCTGACATACGGACGCCTCCTAGATACGAACCGGGCTTCCCTGCTGGCTCTTGTGCAGGACGGAGGCTGGATGGGGAGAGGAAGCGGTTTACAGGACTTGCAGAAGAAAGCTTTTGTTAAGCACAGCTCAGGTTGTGGGTGATTTTAAGGACTGAGCTCTTTCTGCAGCCTCTTGTAACTCTTTAATGACCAAGAAACTCTGCAGTTGTTTCTTTTTGCATATCAAAGCACAGCTTGCTCCAAAAGTCAATGAATGTCTAGGCTCCATAATTTTTTTTTTTTTTGCTTTGTTCATGATTAACTTACAGGGAAGATTTTTTACAGTAACTGACAGCATGCTGTCTCATAATTTGTTGAGACAAACATCTGTCCTAATTGCCTTTATTAAAATATTGTACCTGTTCTGACTTCCATACAAATTCATCTTAAAAACAAACCTACGGTCCCTATCTCATATTTAACCCAGGGACTATCTGTATATGTTAACTGGTCAATCAACCAGTATTATGAACTACTATCCTACCTCTAGCACAGGTGGTGACAGGCTCATTGTTGAAATGCGTATTGTGTGAGTTTCGTACGTTACAATAATGTCATGTGGACATGATACCCCCATATTGGTTCCACAGTCATAATTATCAATGTAAACACCAAAATTAATAATCTTCTTTTTAATCTCCTCCACTAAAGTGTAGGTGCAAGTTCCTTGAAAGCTATAGTAGGTCCCATCAAATGTCTTATAGTGGGGGTCTCCCCAACCAGTACAAATACCTAGATAAAAGAAAAAAGTACAGTTATCACAATTTACAACTTCATTTGATATGTATTATATGTATGGCATTCAACACTGTTTTTGTTTAATAACCCACCTATGGATCCAACTAAAGCTGAGCTTCAGGCATGCTGCTAAATGCTCAGCTAAAATTACAGTATATGATTTAAAGACAAAACTACTTACTTTATTCTACCCCTTCCCACAGAGTCATACCTTTTCCCCAGTCATGTGATTGCAGCCTCTCCAATGTCACCACCTGCATTGTATTTGGGTACATTGAGAACCCAGTCACATATGGGAACAGAGGAGAGAGTGTCAAAAATCACTGGATAACAGGGTAGCAAGAGATAAGGTTAGTATTCTTCTACTTTACACCTATATGAGAATAAACAACTTTGAGAATAAAAAAAAAAAATTGCTAAACACACAGGTAATTGGAAGACATGCTGGTAATGTTGAATAGGCTTGTATTATTTTTGACCTAAACTACTTTTTTTTTCTATTGATATGATCCAGACACAAAATACTTACATGGACACTCCCAGTGAAAGCAGCAGCCATCATCATTTCTTACTTCTACTGGTTTAAGTCTATTAGCACATGTTATTGGAGGTAGGCGCTCACACCTAATGTGAGCGATATCTACTGAAGTGTTTCCTAGACATGTAGCTATGGTGCAGTTGTCTATTTTCCAGGTTTCATTATACTGGGAAAAGAAACATCCAGAAATGTTAACGAAATGTTACTATAAAACATTGTATACATAATAGGATCACATTATATGTATTAGGTGAAATGACTACTAGTTACCTCAGATATGCATACAAATATTAATTTAACTGTATTTAAAAAAAAAAAAAAAAAAAATTATAATAAATAAA
>NC_092866.1:42148176-42189309 GCF_032062135.1 Pyxicephalus adspersus | reverse complement strand
CCTTTGTTATAAACTACAATTCTTTGTTCAAACTTTAGTCATGTGATCATATTTGTGTGTGATTACATAGTTGTTTTTATTTTCTGTTTCAATAGTTTTTATTATTTTTTTCATAATAAACAATATTGTAACAACAACGTGTATATTATCTATATTGAAACTTTGTTCAATTGGTTGATATACAGTATACCTTAATTATCAGAAATATCAAAATGGGAATATTTTAAAAAAACAACGATCAAAAAAAGATTATATTCAAAGTTTTTAATTAATAATAAGGCCACGTGATCATCATGATTCATATCCTTTCTGACCTGGGAAACACATGGCTTTGAAAATAGGAAGACAGCAAAGGGACAGGCAAGCGACCAGGCTATACTGGTATATGCCATAAAGAAAGGCATGTTACCAAATATTCAAACTCCCTCGTGTGTATTTCAATGGTATGTTCAGCTATTTGCCTGCAGTTCAGATTTGATGTCCTTTAATAAATGGATGTAACAATACAGACACACAACTTCATAAGGATTGTAACATGCTCGGACTTTTTAAATTCAACTGTTGTGAAAGGATATAATTACATGTATATGGTCTGCCAATAGTAAAACCAAAGCATTGGCTAGATGAGTGCCTTTCTGGCACACATTTGTTAGGTTTTTCTCCTACCAATAAGCATATTGATTTCCAACTTCCACAGGGTGACAATATTTGTTTTGCAGGAAAATCATTTCAACATTGTCACCTGAACCTGTAGTTTTAGACTTTTAAACACATTAAAACCCAGCTATTGTGAACACCTTGTAAGCAATTACAGAATATTTTTTGTTTTTTTAGAAAAGGTTTGTACTATATGAATAAAATACGATCTTCCCTAATGTTATAGTTTGTCCACTGTAACTTTCACTGGATAGTTTGATTTGCATATAATTATTTAGGCAAATTGTAATTAACTGAAAAATGAAAAAAAAAAAGTCATGCAGACAATAATATAATAAAAAATATTACCAATATACAGCTTATAGATATTTGTCACAATACTAAGCCATAGAGACGCAATCTGCACATACATGTATACATTTAGCATTTGTTTTCACAATATATGAAAAGAGGGATTTCTCACCTTTCGAGGAGGCTGAAACAAACAGTCAGGTGGCTTCTGAGTTGTTTCAGGGATTGTAGATGTTAGAAAAGTTGTATGTTTTGGTTTTGTAGTACTGTATGGTTTTGATGTTGTGATTGTTGGTGTAGTTGTGCTCTGTGAAGTAGTAGTGGTACTTGTGCTTGTAGGTATAGTTTTTGTAGTAAATGTTGGAATTGTGGTGGATGGTGATTTACAAGCCCAACTCTGCATCTGTATTTCACATATGTCACTGCAAATTAATTTGTAGCATTTTTCATTGACTACTCCACTGCTAATTTCACCTGAAGAGAAGAACAAGCAATTCCATGAATTACAAACTGACTTTTATACAACCATCGTTCTTCATGTCAGGTTTAGATATAGCTGACTTTTATATCTAAGTTTTAGTTATCTTTAACTGAAGTCCACTGTTAAGCTTGGCCTGGATCTAATATCCTAGAGCATACCTGCAGAAGCCTTACCAAACCTTCCTTACAAATCTAAATGCCAGGTGGTGTCAGAGTTGACTCAGCACTATGATGGACAACCCTTACCAGCCTCCAAGAATGTATAGGCAGAAAGTGGAGGTGGTTAATATTAGATGCAACTATGAAGTGTCAAACTTTGTCATAATAGCCTGTGATTTGGCCATTACAGGTGACTGCCCCCAGCAATACTGCAGGTATTGTAAGCATCTCTGGATCTTAGCTCCATTCACCCTAAAAAATGGGATCTATCGTATAGTAATTTTGTTGCTGTTAGATATGTTTTTGGTGGTGTAAGCTTTAAAGTTCTGACCTTTATTGATGTTTTTACTTTAATAGTCATGGATCACAAACAGATATGTGCATCATGCAGTTTCCAACATGGTATTAATGGCATGATGATAGTAAGTGACCCACTAAATAGTAAATCCAGAATATAAAAAACTCTAGACTCAGGGATTGCACTTTAAAGATTGCAATAAGGTTTACCCTTTTTTTACTGATAGGTTTCTGCAAAGGGAAGTTTATGTTTGCCATGATGCAAGATACAGAGTTTTTATGAAAATTAATTATTACTAAACTCTGTAAATACATTCATAGTGGTATCAGATCTTTAAAGAATTTCCTTGCACAAAAATCAAAACAAGAATTAATAGTTACCTGGTGGATATGATGCTCCATTGTGTACACATACACAAGGAGTAGTAGAAATAGTTGTGATCTCAGGAGTAGTAGTCACATTTAAAGATGTGGTTGCGGAAGTTGTAGTTGGTACTGTCCTACTCGTTGTACTTGGATTCTCTGTTAAAAATAGGATGTCAGGTAACTGCAGTGTAAAATGTGCAGACATTTTCAAATAAAGGACGCCTTAAATGTATTAATATACTTCCTCTATTTTGCATTTTTATTCATAACCACAGTTAATGTATTAAAAGATGTAATAAAGTACAAGGTGGTATAAAACCACAATAATAATTCATCATGTATACCCGTGAAAAGGGGTTTGTAAATAACATCTTGCAGCTAGGGATGAACTGAATTGTTCATTTTATTTTTCCTATACTGCACCTGAATCAGATTTACCATTATGGGTGATAAGAACAGTAAGTTGTTCTTTTACTAGACTTGCATTTCTGTATTGCCTGTATAAAAGGTAGATATCATACTACAAGAGATCTATGGCCAATCTATATTTCTTTCTCAGAAGACATTTAATTCACAACATAGTACATTTGTCTATTACTTCTATGAATAACCCTTAAATAAACATTTTCTCATGTACCCCATTTAACACAACTTTTTAAAGCTTAGTGGAAGTAAATAAATGTTTATTATATCTTACAACATAAAAATTACCTTGGGGCTGCGATTTAGCAGTTGTTGTTTTTGAGGGTATAACTACAACAGTGGGTTCTGTAAAAAATATATATTTTTTTTATTTTCTCAAGAGAATAATAACTGACTGATAATTCACTTCGCTAAACAGCTTCTGTAAATGAATTTTGTAAAAAAGAAAATTTGTAAAAAGAATAAAACTTTTTTTTTATTCTATTTAGCTTGTACCTGGGCAGTTTCTACTGTGCCGATTGAGCATGTTTACGTTTTGCTTGTTGCCATATAGGCACTCCTCTGATAATACTCAAACAAAATCCCTTTTGGTTTTTTTGTTCAATTTCTATTACACTTGTTTGGGTATTTACTTTTCAGAATAAAGTTAGAAGGCAAAGACCATTCCAGTGCAGCGGCCTGTCATTAGATAATCTCAAGCACAAGCTCTTTTTCTGTGCATGAATATCCAAATACAGAATTTAAACATGAACTGTTCGAATCCTGAATTCCAATATAGGGCCAGACTAATTGGAGATCAAATTAACTTTAACAGACTTTGTCTTAGAAAACCTTGAATTGTGTCTCCCCTTAACAGCACTGATATCTCCAGCATGCAGCAGCAAGTTAATTGTAAACAAATCCATAAATAACCCAATGTCAAAAATGCCTTTTACAATAGTGATCAGTAGAAAGAAGGCCAATTACAGACGTCAATAGAATTCCCCCTTTACTGACAGCTAAACAAGCAATTGGCATCACACTGCTAAATCTGCCAAGAGGAGTTGGTCCTGGAACTATGCAGAAATAATCAGTTTAGAGGTCAATTAGCCTTAGCAAAAGGAACTCTTACCAACCTTACCCCTTACCAAAGATAATGGTTGGCATGTACCTAGAATATCCAAAAGGATATACTTTAGTAGACTCACATCTAAAAGAATAGGTTGCAATAAACCATCAGTAATGAATTTGCACCCCTTCAAAACTACAATAAAAAATTACTGCAAAACAATTGCTTACCGGTTTCAATTGTACTTCTTGTCTGGCTTTCTGTAATGGTGGATGGCATAGTTGTTGATGTTGTTGTAATATATGTAGCTGTGGATGTTGTAACCCCTGGAGTAGTTGTATACTCGGGGGTAGTTGTCTCAGACACTGTGCTGGTTGATGACATAAGTGGAGTACTTGTAAAGCCTGGAGTAGTTGTCTCAGACACTGTGCTGGTTGATGACATAGGTGGAGTACTTGTAAACTCTGGGGTAGTTGTCTCAGTTACTATGGTGGTTGGTGGTGCAGGTGTTAGTGTTGTTGTAGTAACTATAGTTTTAGGTGTAGTAACTTCTGAAGTAGTTGTAAACTCCGGAGTACTTGTCTCAGATGCTGGGGTCGTAGATGGCATAGGTGTTATTTCCGTTGTAATAATTGTATTTGTGGATGTTGTAATCGCTGAAGTAGTTGTAAACTCTGGGGTAGTTGTCCCAGTTACTGTGGTGGTTGTTGGCATAGGTGTTAGTGTTGTTGTATTAACTACAGTTTGGGGCGTAGTAACTTCTGAAGTAGTTGTAATCTCTTGAGTACTTGTCTCAGGTCCTGTGGTCGTAGGTGTTATTGCCGTTGTAGTAATTGTGGTTGTTGTATACCCTGAAGTAGTTATAAACTCTGGGGTAGTGGTCTCTGTTACTGTAGTGGTCGTTGGCATAGGTGTTGGTGTTGTTGTAGTATCTAAAATTCTGGCCGTTTTAACTTCTGGAGTAGTTGTAATCTCTAGAGTACTTGTCTCAGGTGCTGTGCTTGTAGATGGTGAAGCTGTAGCAATTGCAGTTGTGGGCATTGTTACTTTTGAAGTAATTGTTAAGTAAGCTGCTGAAACACAAAACATCCATATATCATTACAATGATGTATAATTATTAATTAATATAGTAGTTTCTACATAAGCTGATCTAGAACATATGAAGACGACAAGAATGATTTTAACTAAATGGACAAATTTTGCTAAATTTGCCTAGGATGCTATAAGCGTAGGTGAGGATTACTTTAATACAAAATATTTGTAAATATACATGTACAGAAAATATATACTAAATTATATTTCTACATTTTTATAGCACAATGATAAGAATATTTCTAATGACATCCGTTTTTGTTGTATTCCCAAAGTACAACTCCAGCTAACATAAAAAAAAAAAAAAAAAATACCCCAAGAGTAGTTTTACAGCATAAAGTCACTTCCTTTAAAATTCCTACTAATACCTGATTTATTGTGCATTACCCCGTTTTATCAGTGGATTTCTTATTTTTTCATGTACACCAACATTTCTTCTTGAACAAAAAAAACAAACAAACATTTTTTCAAATATAGTCATGTCATTACATTCTGGATCATCATAACTCTCTGAACCCTGAATTCCATCTTGAATTTCTTGTGACATTTTTTCCTTTAAAACCAACCATTTGTCCCAATTTCTCATGTATAGCAATAGAGCTTTCCTTAAATGAGCACCTCGTCCATGTATTTATATATATTGTATCTTTTTTTGGGGTTGGGCCTATTTTTGGGTAAACAGGGTAGTAGAAGCATACAGTTTAACGAAGGCACGTTGTATTGCTCTGAACTACTTCCAGCACTCCGATAAAGAAATCTACAGCTCTTATTCAGCGATACACCTTTTCTCCTTTACCAATCACAAATCGTCACGGCTCTTGTTGGTAAATTGAAATTACAGTGGGGCTGTCATGTTTATCATCACTAAACTGTGAATGTTTCTACAAATACACAGCAAGGGGGACAAATGAAAGACTTAACTTTACAGTAAAAATATTGTTTAATATTTTTTTAAAGCTAGATTGCTAGCATTCTAAAGTATTTTATTTTAATGCAATGTAACTGTAATTTCATTGAACTCAAAAAAGTGTTAACCTTTTGTATAATATAGTTGAAACTCTTAGTACTTAATTTATGTAAACATTGCAATTGAATTTTCATTCATCACCCTCCCCATAAACTACAGCTAGATACACTTTATTCTGACAAAATTAGATTTTATTACAGATGCAAACTCTGAACTTACTTGTGCTTCCAGATGATGTTGTGGTGCTCCATGGCTCAGTTATAAATGTTGTTGTACTTTCACTTGTAACAGTTGTGGATTTTGTAGTTGTAGGTGTTGTAAGCTCAGTGGTAGTTGGTATTGTGGATACCGCCATTGATGTTGTAATTTGAGGTGTGGTGCTTGGCTGGGGTGTTGTACATTTATCAGCTCCATTACAGCAGTAGACTTTAATTTCATAGTTTAAACATGAAGACTGATCAAGCTGATCTTTGTTGTTACACACAAGACCAATGGAGACATCACAGGTTACATTTTGCCCCAGCTCTTCCAGAGGTTTATTAAACAATCTCTTTGATCTGCAGGAAATGTTCATTGGCCGCTCACACACTTTATAGCCGGCTTTTCTAATATTATCATAGGTCTCATAAATATATATATATATATATATATATATATATATATATAAATGACAACTTTTTACAAATACAAACTCTAAAAACTTACTTGTGCTTCCAGGTGTTGTCATGGGTGTCGGGGTGGTGCTCAGTGACATAAGTGTCATACTTTCAGTTCCTGTTCCTGAAACACAAATCATGATTGCATGTATGTCAATACAACATTATCTGCTAATATACGATTCATTTATACACAATTCTATAGTAGAGGGAAAAACATGTGTAAATATAATATACAGCCTGCTATGATCAGCTTACAGTGTCCTTCCACATTTACACCAATCTAAAATCACTTTTAGGGATATCATTGTAAACCAATAACATAGTGAATTTGTTTAAGGAAAGTGCTTGTTTGTGCAGTGTTTTAAAAATAAGATGGGTGAATGTAAGTAAAAGATAACTGCTGATGGGCAAGTATGCTTTAATATACTTTTTAGGTATTAAATAAACATGGGGATTGTGGCAAGAACATTGTGACAAGGATTAAAGCAACACTGTACGGCATCAATTCAAAAATCCAAGAAGTTGCAGCAATGTGTGTAGTAGGGATAATATGAGCCACTCCCTGTTTGACATCTGTTGTCTGACTCTTCAGTATACTGTAATAAAGGTTATTACAACTAATTTTTGTGACACATTTACTACATCAATGACCCCATAAATGATTGAAACCCATAAATGCCCCATGGAATGTATCATTCATCCAAGCTGTGTACAAACATTGAGCATGGCATATATACTAAAGGTGGTTTCGTATCAAATGCATACACCGGTGTATGAATTACCACCAGTCAAGTCCTATTACAGAATGTGATTTGTTTCTACTGATAACATTCCCATATGGGCATGCTATATAGACAAAAAATGCATCAAATACAAATGGACATTGTAAAAGGTATAGGTATACTGTAAGAAAACCTTATTTGTAAAACCTTTTTGTGTAAAGAAGTTGTGCAAAGTTGAAGGTTTTATATGTGAAAACCTTTGAAAACTTAGCAAAGCAGGGAGCATAAAAGCATCAATATGTAGAAATGTATCATGCATGGGAATCTAGGACATAAATATACCCAATGAACATGACTATAATACCACCTTGATAGAGTCTTGGATCATAATAGTGCATTTGGGTGATCATTTACACATGCTCCCTCACACATGCTGGCATGCAGCCCTAACCTACTCACAGTCTATGTCGCTTCTTGTTTATTATAGCAAACAAATTAGCCCAAATTATACATTAGTATTAGATGTGTTCAATATTGCACACATAGTATATATTAGTTTTCTTGTATTTTCCTTACTTATGCTAGAAGAGGTGCTCAGGGTTGTTGTACTAGGCTTAGTCTCTGGTGTGGGTGGGCAGTAATCCGGTACTTGACAGCAGTAGACACTGATCTCATAATCATAGCAGATATGTGGACTTCTAGTCTGATCAATATTGTTGCAGGTGAGACCAGTGGAGACATCACAAGTTACCACCTGCCCATTGCTTTCCAAGGGTAATTCTCTGGATCTGATTGATCTGCATGAAATGTTTTCTGGCTTTTCACAAATCTCAAAACCAGCCTTTCGAATGTTATCATACGTCTCTTTATCCCCTCCATTAGGATATATTGTAGGAGAACTGACATCAAACCATTTTGTCCACAAGCACTGAGGATCACAATTATGAACTTCAGGAGAAAGAAAAACAAATGTAAGCATATGCATCTGTGTATAATAAATCAAGTTGTTAAATAAATGCAAAAATTGAATGTAAATAAACCGGTCACAACCTCGTAAAAATAATTGTAACTTTTGGAAATAGGACTTGAACTTCAATAGTGGAAACTATAACTATTCAAAGTTTTAGCGGTGTGTTGTATCTCCTTAGCAACAAAATGGTGCAATATGGGTTGCTTCTAAACAGATCGCTGAGGCCAGCAACTCAAACAATTCTAAAATCTGGAATTTTCATACTGCAGACTTTCTGTATTGATGGCTCCCCCAGCGCACTGATGAAAAAAATGTTAGAAAGGGAAAATGCTATCAACATGCGAGGGAGTCTAGTGTGCTTTCAAAGGTTAGCTTTCTGATGTTTTTTCTGTGCTTTCTCTGAGACCTGTACACCCTCCAGGGCCAGGAAGTAAAACAGATAGATATAACATTACAGAAATACAAACTCCTTCTGTTCAGAGCTAAAATAAAAATGATTACTAGGGTAGAGATAATGCAATCCTATTGCTGCCTAATGTTATTTGATGTATAGGTTTGCTTAAAATTGCTAAGCTGCTTATCTTTAAGTACCGTGATTAGTGTTGGTCAAATAGCTCACTATTCGATTCGGCAGCTATTCGGCCGAATATAGCAAAAAAATTCGGGTGGACGAACATCGAATTCGAACACCATTAAAGTCAATGGGAGAAAAATTCGGGTTTGTTTCAGCACTGTTACCCGAATTCGAACAGCCATATTCGGGTCGAATATAGGGACAACCCGAATTCGAACATCAACACTAACCGTGATATTGCCATATTAGCTATATGTTATTCTCTAAAGAAAAAGCTATAGCTGAATACATTTATACAATTTAGGTTTTGTTTACTCTGTCTATGGTATACTGTCACTCAGTCGGTGATCTTAAAATGTAGTTAAGGACAGAAAGCTGAAAAAATCCCAATAAACACAGTATCCAAAACCACCAACAAGTTATGTAAGTAAGCATTCATACCAGACATGAATGAAATAGAACACCTCTCTTGTACTTCTTATTACATTAGGTATACAAAGTATGCACTGTAGTAGTCCATACAAAAAGTGGTATCTGCATCACCATAGTAAAAGGGAATCTGCCAGGATAGAAATGGAAATCGCCATTGATAACTTGGTATTTAGAGATGTAGATTTCTATTTCCCAAATTTGCTACATGATTAAAAGTGTAGAAATCTTTAAAACATAATTGAATTCATATATTGTTGTATTATAACAATGCCCTAGTTGGAAATACTTAAAACCAAGTCATTTGAAGTTACCTGTATACCTTTACCCCATTTTAGGTGTATGGTTACCACAATTTTGGCACATGCAACCATTCAGACTAAGAAGAACCTTCTCCTGCACAAGCTAAATACCTGAACTGCTCATTGTGACATTGTAACTGATTCCTTTTTCATTTACTTTATTTAAGATTTTTATCATGAAAGATAAATCAAAACTTTGTATATACATGTACAGAAAATATAGACTAAATTATATTTCTACTTTTTTAGAGAACAATGATGATAAGAATAATGCTAATGACATCTGTTTTTGCTGTATTCCCAAAGTACAACTCCAGAATAGTTTTACAGTATAAAGTCACTTCTTTTTGTTCCTACCAATGTCCCTTTCATTGTGTATCACCCTGTTTCCCCTAAAAGAAGACAGTGTCTTATATTACTTTTTGCTGCAAAAAATGCACTAAGGCTTTTTTTCAGTGGATGTCCTATTTTTTCCATGTACACCAATCAACATTTTTTTCAAATATAGTCATGTCATCACATTCTGGATCATCATAACTCTCCGAACCCTGAATTCCATCTTTAATTTCTTGTGACATACTTTCCTTTAGAAGCATTTTTCCAATTTCTCATGTATAGCAATAGAGCTTTCCTTAAATGAGCAACTCTTGTCCATGTATTTATATATACTGTATCTTTTTTGGGGTAGGGCCTATTTTTGGGGAAACAGGGTAGTAGAAGTATACGGTTTAGCGAAGGCACGTTGCATTGCTCTGAACTACTTCCATCACTCCGATAATGAAATCTTCAGCTCTTATTCAGCGATATATAACAATGTAATTTCAATGAAATGAACTGACAAAAAAGTGTTAACCTTTTGTATAATAAGGTTGTAACTTATAGTACTTAACTTATGTAAAGATTGCAATTGAATTTTCATCCATCACCCTCCCTATAAGCTACAGCTAGCTGACAAAATTAGATTTTTTTTTTACAGATGCAAACTCTGAACTTACTTGTGCTTCCAGATGTTGTCACAGATGATGTTGTGGTGCTCCGTGGCTCAGTTATAAATGTAAGAGTTGTGGATTTTGTATTTGTAGGGGTTGTAAGCTCAGTGGTAGTTGGTATTGTGGATTCCGCCGTTGTTGTAATTTGAGGTGTGGTGCTTGGCTGGGGTGTTGTACATTTCTCTACTCCATTACAGCAGTAGACTTTAATTTCATAGTTTAAACATGAAGACTGATCAAGCTGATCTTTGTTGTTACACACAAGACCAAAGGAGACATCACAGGTTACATTTTGCCCCAGCTCTTCCAGAGGTTTATTAAACAATCTCTTTGATCTGCAGGAAATGTTCATTGGCCGCTCACACACTTTATAGCCAGCTTTTCTAATATTATCATAGGTCTCATAATCCCCTCCATCGAAATCATCATCTTTAGGAGGGTAAGTCACATCAAACCACTGTGACCAGGAACAGACCGGAACACAGGAAGCTGCTAAAACATAAATCACAAATAATGATTTTAGAAAACTACTTCACTATTTATATCTAAACAAGGGGTTAGACACCTTAATCCAATTACCATGGAATGTTACCATTGTGAAGTAAATTCCAGGAACAGGATGGAAGGTGTGGAACCACCCTGTGTCCTTTGCATAATGCCATCTTTGGTTTTAGAAGTCTGCATAGGTCTTTGTTCTTCAATTCATATAACTGTATGTTTGACTTGTTCTTAAATTACTGAAGTAAAAATGTTAAAATGGAACTATATGTGAAAGAAAGATTATGTTGAGGACCACCATCCATATTTAATACCAGCTGTTTCAGGTTGATATAACGGTCCTCTTTCTTGGCACTTGAAAAACAATTGATCACTCTATCCAAAAATTTCCTATCTTTACCTTTAGCAATACTGCAGTCTGAAGTCTTAACTTGTAGAATTTGCCCTCCCTTTGTTGAGAGCTTGTTTTACTTATTACTTCTAGATATATCGTGCTCTGAATAAATGACAACTTTTTACAAATACAAACTCTAAAAACTTACTTGTGCTTCCAGATGTTGTCATGGGTGTCGGGGTGGTGCTCAGCGACATAAGTGTCATACTTTCAGTTTCTGTTCCTGAAACACAAATCACGATTGCATGTATGTCAATACAACAATATCTGCTAATATACGATTCATTTATACACAATTCAGCTCTATAGTATAGGGAAAAAGGTGTAAATATGATATACAGCCTGCTATGATCAACTTACAGCGTCTTTCCACATTTACACCGATCTAAAATCACTTTTAGGGATATCATTGTAGTGAATTTGTTTAAGGAAAGTGCTTGTTTGTGTAGTGTTTTAAAAATAAGATGGGTGAATGTAAGTAAAATATAACTGCTGATGGGCAAGTATGCTTTGATATACTTTTTAGGTAATAAATAAACATGGGGAATGCGCCAAGAACGTTGTGACAAGGATTAAAGCAACAGGGTACAGTATCAATGCAAAAAAGTTGCAGCAATGTGTGGGTGGGGATAACATGAGCCTCTACCTGTTTGGCATCTGTTGTCTGACTCTTCAGTTTTCTGTAATAAAGGTTATTATAACTATTTTGTGTGACACATTTACTGACAATTATCCAGCTATGTTTCTAGATCAATGACCCCATGGATAATTAAAACCCATAAATGCCCCATGGAATGTATCATTCATCCAAGCCGTGTACAAACATTTGAGCATGGTATATATACCAAAGGCGTTTTCCTATCAAATGCATACACCAGTGTCTGATTTACCACCAGTCAAGTATTACAGAGTGTATTTTTTTTTCTACTGATAACATTCCTATATGGGCATTCTCTATTGACAAAAAATGCATCAAGTGCAAATGGCTATTGTAAAAGGTATAGGTATGCTGTAAGAAAACCTTATTTGTAAAACCTAAAAAAACAGGGAGACGAAAAGCATCATTATGTAGCAATTTATCATGCATGGGAATCTAGGACATAAATATACCCAAAGAACATGACTATAATACCACCTTGATAGAGTCTTGGATCATATTAGTGCATTTGAGTGATCATTTACACAATCAATCACACATGTTAAATGCAATCCAAACCTGCTCTCACAGTTTATGCATCCTCTTGTTTAATATAGCAAATAAATCAGCCCATATGATAGATTAGTTTTAGATGTGTTCAATATTACACACATAGTATATAGAAGTTTTCTTGTATTTTCCTTACTTGCTAGAAGAGGTGCTCAGGGTTGTTGTACTAGGCTTAGTCTCTGGTGTGGGTGGGCAGTAATCGGGTACTTGGCAGCAGTAGACACTGATCTCATAATCATAAGCGATATGTCATCACTAGTCACCACCTGCCCATTGCTTTCCAAGGGCAATTCTCTGGATCTGGTTGATCTGCATGAAATCTTTTCTGGCTTTTCACAAATCTCAAAACCAGCCTTTCGAATGTTATCATACATCTCTGTAAGGAGTGTAATTGCGCGTTTTCGAGTTTTGAATTTACGTTGTTCAGATTATTGAGTTTTGTCAAAACTAGTTATATCCTCCTTATCAGTAGGTCACTGTTTGCTCCACCCTTACCTTGAGGCTTCTTTACCTTGGAACATCTTGCTAAGCGAAATTATTAATTAAGCTTCCTGTTATTGACTAACTACTAAGTGTCTTCCACCTTGTTGTCTGACTATATAAACTGCGATGTGATAATAAAGATTTGAGAAGAAGTGATATAACTACATGCTTGAGCTGCTTGTGTGTTATTCACTGCTCCCAACGCGTTGAAAACAGAGGTCATGATAGAGAGGGATAAAGTGATCTGGGATCAGCAAGAAATCGCCTTAACAGTTTGGTGCCAGAAGTGGGATATCTACCTACCTTAAAAAGACCAGGATCGGGCAAGTAGAAATTTTCTTTTTTACCTCTGCCCTCTCCTGGGTTCCTGTAGATATCTTACAAACCTAAGCACTGTGGCAGTGTAGACTCCCTCATAGAAGGACTGGGTCCTTAGGAAGATTTGGGAAATCTTTTATTGAATTTGTGCACACTCGTGGCCTCTGTTTTAATGTATAGAATATATGAATTTTGTTGCATGATATATGCTGTGGTTGCCTCGGGCAAGCAGTAACATGACCTAACCTGCGTTTTGGTAAGCGGCCCTGGGAACAGGATGTCAGCGAGCACTGCAGCTACCAACTGAACTAACAATAACTATGTACAACAGTCTGATATTTATACTGCAACTATGGGAAATTCACAAGGGGAATAACCCAGAGGAACCTAAAGACCCCTATAAGAAAAAAAAAATGTATAAAAACACACACACACACACACACACACACACATAAAAAAGTGTGCTAGTTAAAAAAACCTGACAACAGGGATGCCCACTATATTGTTAACTGTAGAGCAGGAAGTTATTACACTGACCCCTTTACATTACACCTGAAAAATGGAACGGAGACCATAAAATGTCCCGATCCATCCCAACTCCTGCACAAACAAATGTAAATAATTATCCCCTTATACCTGAAGCACACTATAAAAGGTTATGGGAAGAGTTACACACTGAGTTTGTAAGATTACACGGAGGTAAGAAATTCATGACAACTGCATTAGCATGCACGCAAAAGCCAGGAGAAACAAAGTGATTATGCTAGAAGGTTTAGGAAAGTGTGGAAGGAAGAAGCAGGTTAAGGATTAGGAGAAGATTTGAGTATTGTATTTACTCAGTCACTGAATAATGGAATGATTCCTGAATATGGGCGCACTGCCAAAATGATTATTGACAACTAGAGCACTTAAGATGCCCCTAACATTTTTGCCCAGTTATTAACAAAGGATGCTGCAGGATGTTTTGAGCTGCCCAAGTCGTCCAAGCCCCATGTACAGGGACTCCACCACCACTATGTTAGAGACCTCTGACTAGGCTGATGAAAACCCAATAATCACATTAGAAGTAGGACAATTCCTGACTTCTTAGTAGACACAGGAGCGACTTGTTCTGTCCTCCGATCCTGGTCAGGTCCATCTACACCTGGTGGGTCCTCTGTGGGAATAAACCCATACAAAACGCATACCTCATATTCCCATATGTACAGTACATGGAGAATACATTAAACATCACTCATTTAAGGTATTACCTAGTTGTCCAGTTAACCTGTTAGGAAGAGACCTGATGGGATCTCTGAGAATGTCACTGATTGTTGACCCAAAGAGAGGGAATATTGTCAGTACAACCTTGAAACTGCCCTTTTTGGATTTTCCAGTTCCCGACAGCACATGGTCCACTGGACCATATGACATGGGATTCCTGGACTGCACCCCATATACAGCACTTACAAAACCACATACACCAATATACCAAAAGCAGTACCCTTTAACTAAAGACATGAAAGATTCCTTAGCACCCATGATTCAATCTTTTTGCCAGCAAGGTATACTTAAAGAGAACCTAATATTCCAGTAAATCCTGTCAAAAAGGCAGATGGCTTGTACCACTTTACAAAGGATCACTCCCCTAACACCATTCGTGTCAGATCTTAGTACCATCCTTACAGCAGTAGCGCCAGAGACCCAATTTTACAGTGTTATTGATTTGGCCAATGCATTTTTCCCTATACCATTATCACCCGAGACTCAGCCCCTTATGGCTTTTATTTTCAAGGGACAACAAAATACCTGGTGCCACTTGCCCCAGGGCTTTGTTGACTTTGCAGTCTTCTCAATTGCCCTCCAGCAGGTGGTTGCCAACTGGCAGCCATAGCATGGTTCCACTTTATTGTTATGTACAGTAGCCCCTCTCAGGAGGCATGTTAGACGGACATGGTGTCATTGTTGCGTTTTCTGGAAAAGGGTGCCGCAGAAAAGGTTCAGTTCTGTCTGCAACAGGTCACATTCCTGGGAATGCTTTTAACCCCACGATCCCGGCTGCTAGCTCCTAGCTGTGTACATGCCATTACCAGTCTGCCTTGTCCACAGACAAAGAAACAGGTGCCCAGTTTTCTTGGCATGATCAATTTTTGCAGAACAGGATCCTTGACTGCTCCTATTGGGACTCACAGCTCCTTCCCAGTGCCACCCCAGTGCCCCTAATTGTATTGTATGCAAGAGAGAATTGAAAAACCATGGCTGCTGTGCTTGCTCAGGTGCATGGAGGTAAATTGAGGCCTGTGGCATATGTCTTTAGGACACTGCCTGTTACTAAGCAAGGCATGCCAGCCTGTCTGGCATGCCTTGTAAATGTAAATAAACCGGTCACAACCTCAAAAATAATTGTAATGTTTGGAAATAGGACTTTAAAGTAAATCGTGGAAACTATAACTACAGGTATTCAAAATTTTAGCAGTGTGTTGTATCTCCTTAGCAACAAAATGGTGCAATATGGGTTGCTTCTAAACAGATCGCTGAGGCCAGCAACACATTGTGGGATAAAGTAGCGGTATTCTTCAAACATTTCTAAAATCTAGAATTTTCATACTGCAGACTTTCCAGATTGATGGCCCCCCACAGTGCACTGATGAAAAATGTTTGAAAGCACACTAGACTCCCTCGAATGTTGATAGGGAAAATGCTTTCCAACGTTAGCTTTCTTGAGCGATAGTAAGAGGTAAATGAATAAGACTTCTTGACAACCTTATATTGATTTTGGGGTTGTGTTTTCTACCAGAGGACAAGATGGTTTTTAGCCAGTCAAGAGGTCTATATTACAATTGCTAGCTGAAAAAAGGATAAGTGAAAAAAAAAATCATAGAAAACTGCTACACTTAACTACAAAAGTCAAACTAGCCAGTACTGTTTTAGATTAGAATCTTTCCACTTTACTTTCTACCTGGACAGAAAATGATACAAATTATTCCTAACATGGACAGAGAAACTCATTTTAGTAGAGTAGGGAGGGTTAGAACTTCCCAGAATCCCAGAAGAATCCCAATAAACACTGTATCCAAAACCACCAACAAGTTATGTAAGTAAGCATTCATGCTCTCTCTTGGTTTGCTTCCTATCTTTCTGACCGCTCCTTTCAAGTTTCTTTCAATGGTAACTTCTCCTCACCCACTCTCCTCCCTGTTGGGTGTTCCCCAAGGGTCAGTCCTTGGACCGGTTCTCTTTTCTTTGTACACCTCCTCTCTCGGTAGTCTCATATCCTCCTTTAGTTTACAGTACCATCTGTATGCTGATGACAAACAAATTTATCTGTCCACCCCTGACCTGTCTCCCTCAGTCCTGGATAAGGTCTCATGCTGCCTGTCAGCCATCTCATCATGGATGTCTGACCGATTCCTGAAACTCAACCTTGACAAGCAGAACTCATCATCATCCCCCCCTCAAATTCCAAATCCCCCCGACATATATCTAACTGTTAACAACACTGTTATTCGGCCCTCCCCTCAGGAACGTTGTCTTGGTGTCACCTTTGACTCGGTCCTCTCATTTACCCCCCATATTCAGAACATTTCCAGGTCCTGTCACTTTCACCTACGCAACATCTCCAAAATCCGCCCCTACCTGTCCCCTGAGACCAGCAAACTCCTTGTACATGCTCTTATCTCCCGTCTGGACTACTGTAACATCCTTCTCTCTGGTATTCCACTAACCCAACTCTCTCCTCTACAATCTAATATGAATGCTGCAGCCAGACTCATCCATCCTTCGCTCCGCTCCACTTCCGCTGCATCGCTTTGTAGTTCTCTCCATTGGCTTCCATTTCACCTTAGAATCAAATTTAAGCTCCTGTGCTTTGCCTTCAAATCCCTACACAGTTATTGTCCCACTCACATTTCTGACATGGTTAAAAAATACTCCCCCTGCCGCTCTCTCTGCTCCTCCAATTACCTACTAATGACTTCCTCACTCATAACCTCATCACACGCACAGATACAAGACTTCTCTAGAGCTGCTCCAACTCTCTGGAATGGTCTTCCTCGTCCTATTCAGCTTGCTCCTACTTTCTGCTCATTTAAAAGAGCCACCACTACTTCCTACCACTACATATCTCCCATCCTATTGTGTGTGAAATTCCCCCACCTACCAGATTGTAAGCTCTTCGGGGCAGGGTCCTCTCTTCCTGTATCACTGTCTGTATTAGTCTGTCATTTGCAATCCCTATTTAATGTACAGCGCTGCGTAATATGTTGGCGCTATAAAAATCCTGTTTAATAATAATAATACCAGACATGAATGATATAGTACACCTCTCCTGTACTTCTTTTTATATTAGGTATACAAGTATGCAATGTAGTAGTCCATACAACAAATGTGTGTAATACAACAAAGGTGTCTGTATCACCATAGTAAAAGGGAATCTGCCAGGATTGAAATGGAAATCACCATTGATAACTTGGTTTTTAGAGATATAGATTTCTATTTCCCAAACTTGCTACATGATTAAAAGTGTAGAACGCTTTAAAACATAATTGAATTCATATATGGTTGTATTATAACAATGCCCTAGTTGGAAATACTTGAACCAAGTCGTTTGAAGTTACCTGTATGCCTTTGCCCCATTAATTGGTTTAATGGTTACCACAATTGTTTGGTCATATATCTTGCTACATTATTAAAATAAGGGCGGTTTTTACCAGAAACTCCATCAGTCCAGTTAACCTAAATCTCCCTTATATAGATTAGAGATAAGCCTGAACTCAAGCAACCACATGCAACCATTCAGACTAAGAAGAACCTTCTCCTGCACAAGCTAAATACCTGAACTGCTCATTGTGACATTGTAACGGATTCCTTTTTCATTTACTTTATTTAAAATTATTATCACCATGAAAGATAATCAAAACATTTTATTATTCATCAATAGGTAACTTTATGTAGTCCAGGGTAAATTTATCACTACATCCATAGATGTACTGTACACAAACTCTTCCAGCTCTTTACCTGACGTTATCTTTGATTCTATTCAAAATTCAATGTTCACTCACCTGTAGATGTAGAAAGTGTAGTTTTAGTAAATTCTGTAGTGCTAGTGGTCGTAGTAGCAATTGGAGTTGTTTCAGTAGAAGAAATATGTGGCGTAATGGTTGTTGAGGTAGTAGGCATAGTGGTGGTAGAAGCAGTGGGGGTGGTAGTTGTAGTAATAACAGGAGTTGTAGTATCAGTCTGGACACATTCATATTCACAGCAGGCCACTCGAATCATATAGTTGTAGCACTTCTGCCAAATGCTATCAGCTAGATTCTGTTCACTGTTCTTGCAAATAAGACCACTAGAAACGTTGCATTTGACATTTTGATTTAAATCTTCCAATTGGACACTGGGGTCATTAACTGCTCTGCACTCAATCTTCTCAGGCACATTGCAGAATTTATAATTTTTTCTTATCACATCGTAGGTTTCATAATCTCCACTGTCCAAACCATCCTCCGGTTTACTGACATCAAACCACTGAGTCCACTGACATACCTTTTCATAGACACAAGCTGTGCAATCAAATAAAAAATAATATAACATAAATGGTAGCATGCTGTTAACAGTATCCATTCAAAGCATTTGTTTAGTTGCTACAAACTCCTATACTATTTCCTTGGGTCATAACCTACACAGGCCTAAAAATTCCTTTCCCACCCCCATGTGACAACACTGGATGTCTAAGCAGTCAATTGAAAGTACTAGTGTTCTCGTGTGAAAACATTTTTGCACACAACTGCAGCCACAGAAGATTGCAAAGTGGTTCCCAAAAGTGACAGGTAACTATTGGCCTTGTAGTTTTTGCCACTCCCCAGTGCACATCAAATTGCAACACGGAAGCTGCCAGCTTAGCTGTTTTACACCACAGGTGTGAAAGGAGCCTTGATCTTTCGTGGTATGTATACAAAAATCCTAAATGTTTGCAATTTAAGATATATTACAAATAGATACAACTCTAGTATGTAAGGCAGAGTTTCTAAACCCATGTCCCTCCTGAGTTTACCAGGGGTTCCCTGAGCAATGTGTGCCTCTCAGGTCAGTTTAACCGACACTAATAATCGTTTTAGTTGTCTGTAGGGGTGAAAATCTTCCTAATGGCCAGCAATAAGGCATTCTTCTCAAATCAACATAAAGCTAATATACTATGAGCTGTGGATATAGTAATTATAGTAGGGGTGAACCTACTGAAAGTTATTTCAAGGGTTCACTCCGGGTTAAAAAGGGTGATAAAGTCTGATGTAGGGTTAAAAACAACAGCTTTTAAAAAATCTTGTTTTGTTGTGTGTGTGTGTGTGTGTGTGTGTGTGTATTAGGCTAATTTTGGGATGTCTCTGAAAAAGTATCTTGTTTTATGCAATTTTTAGGACGGTGTATGCTTATTGTATATTAGTCTTGGATATTGGTGCCTGAGACAAAAAACATCATATAGAAATGATGAAAATGTAAAAAAAATAAAAAGTCCTCATGGTTGAGTGTCAGTGTGAAGGGTGGGAATTTTTAGGTAGATAGCATGAAGACTTCCCTAGATAATGCTCACTGTAATCCAATGAAAAAGGGACAATCCAATGACAAGAATAATGGGGAGGAAAAGGCGCAGACAATGCTGGATTTTCCCCAGCCTGTAATTGATGCAGACTCCATTTGACTGCAATAATAAGGTCACAGTGTGCATTAAAATCAGAGTAGGCAAGTGAGGAACTTGTACAACTCTGCAAGAGGGAAGGTAAGTGTAATATTATAACTTACACAGGCTGGCAAAAATTAAATCATAACTTACTTGTTGAACCCGGACTTGTCCATGTGACTAAAACACAAACAAGAAAGAGCAATTTTGTAAACTTTTTATGTTGGAACAAGTATAAATCACTGGTAAATACATGACCACTAAGCAAACAACTGTAGACAAATGTATCCCTAAACTTGCAAACATCTATATAGAGTGTATCAGACACATTGATAAGTTAATCAAATTATCAAAATCCTTCAAGACACTCAATACCTGGTCCTAAACATGTAGTCCCCCTGAATATATTACATATTACATCCTGATGGGGTAGATTACACTCTTTAGCTGGCTTACAAAAGGTATTGAGAATAAATCGTGTGATTATTCACTCATTATTCAGTTATTGTCCAGTCATGTGACTCTCAAAATTCCTCTTCATTTTGATTACTCAGTCATGTGCTAGAATAGGTAAACAGAAATTGCTTTTCCCTTAATCGGACCATCAAAGGGAATATTCATGCAATGGACAGATAAACTTGTTGTCAACAAGGGGTATAGCCTCAACATGGGGCATTGTTCTAATATGAACAGTAGAAGGGGATGGGTAGTTATAACCATGTGTTGTGCTACATTCATCATATTTCTAAGCAATTGTTTTTTGTTTTGTTTTTTTAATTCATTAAACAAAAAACAATTGTCAGGCTGTCTACCCCAAAAACATTATCAATTTAAAATGTAATCCAAATGTCCAAAAAGAAAAATGATTACCTGTTGTTGTTGGTACAGTTATAGTGGTGGTGATGGCAGAAGTAGAACTGGTTGTAGAATGGACACAGACATCAATCTCCTCTTTGCCTTTTTTACATCTTAATACAATACAAACTCCATTCTCATCTTGTATGGATATTATTTCATCTTCTTCATATCTTTTACCATCGATGATACAGAAACAGGCTATAAACAACGAAACAGACAGAGTTGTTTATTTCCTGATGTATAGATCAACGTATTTAATTCAACTAGAAAGGACACTTTCTAAAGTAATCTTTTCTGATACCTAGTCCGATCAATTCCCACCACAAAGTTTATCCCTGGCCAGCTGCTCATCTTTTCCCTCACTGCTTGTGCATCTCCCATAAACCAGGAGAAATGACCATAGACTGGTTGGAAAGAAAACGTCATGGCAGAATGTGATTGGACTAGGTAACCTAACAGGAGGGGGGAAGTATGGTAACTTTTCAGGTAAAAGAATATTTCACAAACTGATTTGTAAAGTTTCATTATCCTTTCAATCTGAATAAATCCATGACAGTGACAAGGCAGAGACCCACATTCAGTACCCTCCCTCCCGAAGTAATGCAACAATAACATTGGTTAAATGGCCCGTATGCCTTTTATCAATATTTTAAATTAACTAAATACTTTAAATAACAATGAAATAATCATACATAACAATAAAACAACATTAAATAATTTTACCATGACAAGCATCTAAACATAACCTAAAACAACCACCTTCAAAACCAATTTATACCAATTTAAAACTCCTCTGGTTACTGGTCCTCGAAGGCCCACCATTTACTATCCTTATTTTAGGTAACCACCCAGCTCGGGAACGATACCAGCAGCACTTGAAGCCCTTTTATCCAAATCTTTCAATAACATAATTCCAGAGACTCCCACACCATAGATGGGTCTCTCACCCCCACTGAAACATTACACCAAACCAAATTCCCTCAAGGACCTCACCACCAACTCGCACGCCAAAACAAAGGGGCAGGTGGGTGGGAAGCATTTCCTCTTCCTATCCTGCTGCTAAATGCTCCACCTCTTCCATTTCCCCTTCCTTTAACTCTTCCCCCTTCCACTATTACTTTACCCCGACTAACTACCTCCCAAAGACCACCCTTAGTCTAAACCCTCTTACTGCCTGCTCCCTATCCCTTTCCAGTCATGAAGGCCTTCCACTAGTCCTCATTGCGTTACCCCGTTCCAGGTCTCTCTACCCCTACACATTGGACACTTTGTAAATGTATTGATCTGCAATACTTCTAGATACAGAGAAAAAAAGAGCTTGCTTTAAAGTGCCTGTTCATAATATGTAAATAGCCTGATTTACATGATCTGGTTAAAGATTTACATTAAATGTTAAAATAAAAGAAGCAAACAAGCATACTTTAATCTTGTTACTTGTACAATGTGTATGACAATTTCAATTAAAACATAGCTAAACTCTGAAACATTTTTTTAACAGTACAGTTCATTGTAATTTACTAGTTCTTTACTGTAATACAGTGGCTACATTAGTTTTCTTGTTTTCACCTGGTGATCCTACTATAAAGGCATCCTAGAATGGCGATGCTCACCAGCAGCTCTGTCATTCTAGGCCGTTTGAATTTATTTTCCATAACTTAGAGCAAAATGATTCTGTAGTTCACAGGAGATGACTAGGAAAGCGGATAGCATGGTTTGCAATTGCAGTTAGGTGTAGTGGAAGTGAAAAGAACATTGGATTTCTGATAGGATCATCAGGCATTTTTTTGTATACTTACAGAACATCTATTTTGCCTGCAAAAAATAGAAAACTAATGCAATAATACATCTAAGGACTGCTAAGCTGCAGTGTGTTATTTTCTAATATTTGCTTTAGACATTCTTTAACTGCTGCACCTGTCTAATATGACACTTATTGATATTTCATAACATTACACATTACAAACACTTTATGATTAAAAACAACAGATACGCTCCAATTGGCATGCAGTTTTTTACATCTCCTCCCTGTACATTTAATTGTAAATTGCAACCTTTGCATGTAACTTAATTACATTTGATTGCTCCAATTCACACAACTCTCAATGACTTATAAATAAGCTCTCAATGACTTGAACTGTTTTGGTAAGAATCATTCATATTTTCCCTGGAAAAAAATACAAAATCTGTAAAAATGTATGCAGTGTGTACCTGAAGTGTTGTAGATACACTCAATTTTCCCTCTTGTGGTACACATGCTATAAAAGAAAAGAAAATTTAATTACAAATGGTGACTATAATACAACATAAATACCTTTCAAGTAAACAACAATTATAGTAACAGAACATATTTTTTTGCAAATAACCCAAACTATGCAAGCTTCTTTGTTTAAAAAAAAAAGAAACAGTAAGGACATCACACAAACAGCAACATTACACCACCTATAAATAAGGTTATATTACAGTCATGTATTATTTTACCATTGTCCTATATTAATAACATAACTACTGTTTAGACTGGTGTAACCAATAATAACCCCTATATCTCTGGAGGAAACCTAGGGTTCCATGGACCCTGTGGCTGGGAAATAATGACCTACTCAATATAGTGCTGTATTCTTTCTGTGAAGGTTCTGAATGATCCATGTCATGGTAAATACAGTAGTAGCTTATCACATTCAGATTAACTTGTTTTAAACGGCGTTTGACAATACCTTGCCCACATTATAATCAAAGACTTGTACAAGCTACAAATCATCTTTAACAACACTAATACAAGTGAAGCTAAATATGACTAATTACTTTTCAATATATAACACCAATTAATAATTTGTTACAAAAATGTATTGTTAGAAGATGCTTTTTCTGGCCACGGATCCTGTGCTGTGCACCATCCTAGGATCAAACACCATTTATTCTGTCCAGTGGAGTCACTTGCAGCAGCAAAAAGAACAAAGAAATATGAGCAGCCCATGTGTGCCTTTAGTCATGTATCCTGAGATGTACTTTCCTGGCCGTCCCAGCACACACTTTGAGGCTGTGCACAGCTGAAGGGAATTTAATTAGCAAATTATTCCGTCTCAATCCTGCCTTTGGCTGCTAGGGCTTATAGCCGCTCTGCTCCCAGTACCCAGGGTCTATGGTAGTGTAAACTTGGCTGACCTGCTTCTGGTGCATGATTTCATAGGATTTACACTTGGTGGCCTTACCTGTTGCATTAAATTGGGGAACTGGTAGATTGGGGCAAGTACTGTTGCAGGTCCAGGGCCATACACTTTTTTTTTTAATTTAATAGTTTCATTAAACTACATCTAGGTGTAAATGCCTAATTTTTACACTTTTTTTTCCACCTTTTACAGCAGTTCATATGACTTACCAAGTATGACAACTTCTATAACCAGGCACTTCATCCCCAATATTATACTGTGTATTATTTACGTAACAACCACAAAGCTCTGGACGGACACAAATTCTCTTTGACTCATCAAAAATAGGTCTGTCTTCAGGGCATGTTGGGTAGCAGCCTAACAAAGTACAAAAATATGTATTTGTATGAGATTAGTTCTCAGAAAGTACATTGATTACAGCATAAACATATTTCAGATAAACATATTGGATTTGCTTTGAAATTAGAGCATGCCTACGTTCAGAAATATTTAGTGTCATTGAATCAGGTGTAAAGAATTCTTTATTATGTGCAAGGCAAATAAACAGGATGATATATTTGGCAATTGGTGTGTCATGAAATTAAAAATAGAATCGGATAGACTCACCTTCCAGGTAAGTAATGGGGACACTAGTTTGGACATTGTTAATGGAGCGACATGTCTGTATGTTGTGGTTGCCACAAGGGTGGTAATGCCACTCACATTCATCTTTAGGGTTATAGTAGTCACAAAATATGGCTAAAGAGGAAAAAATGTATTTTATTTGATGCATACAATTTAGAGTTTTAAACAATCTAATATTAATATTTAACTTTGCAATAAGCATATGAATTACCACAGACCTAGCCAGTTGTGGATGATATAGTACTCACAATATACTGCAGATTCATGTTTGCCTAAACTTATTTTACATAAACCTCTCACCACTGTCTGGCTTTAACCCTTTCACCATAATAACAGAAACCCTCCCCTGTATGACAATAGTTAATGTACCAGTGAATTCAGTAATAATAGGCAGAAGTTGCTGGATATGTCTGTGCTGATGGACTCCTGATGGGCTCCAGTGAGGCTTGAGGAACTTTTGTGATAGCTTTAACTCTTTACTGCTATTCTGGCTACTGAAAGTGTTCACAAACTTTTGGGTGTGCAAATTTCTGCTCCTCCCACAGCTTATTTTAGTTTCTTTTATTAGCTCGTACAACAGGGCATATGATTTGGCAGAAAATACTACAGAAAGTGATGGGAAAAAATATTTACCCAATGGAACCATGCTAATCGGGGCTGAAAAAGTAATAGTAGTGAAGTGGTGGCTTGTTACAAAAAAGAGCCACCGGAAAGGTAAGTCTTATACATACAATAATCTATTAGCCTATGCGAAAAGGATCACTTTAACCTCCTTAGCGGTTCATTTCTTTCCGGTTTTAGATGTCTAAAAGTGGTACATTGCTTTTTGTGAAAATTTATTTTACAGTATAATAGTATGAGTATAATAAAGTTTGAAACAAAATCATACAGTTATTTTGTATTGAATGCAATACAAATGGATTTTGAATTTCCCACCCCGTCGGCAACGTACACACGCACCAATGTCACTGGGAACTGCCCGGTGACACATTGGGTGCAGAAGCCGGCTGGAGGAAGAAGAAAGAACACAGAGATTGTGGTGATGGACGGCGCGGGACGAAGGTGGATCAAGTAAGGCTGTATTTACTATTACTTCCCATGGGTTTACTGACCCTGAGTGTGACTCGGGGGTTACCACATTCAGCAACGTTTTTCTACCCCAAGTCACACACGGGGTTAGTGCTAGGAAGGTTAATAGTAATTAAGTCAAACAGTACCCAGCCCATCTGCCCTCTTTACCTCCCTCCGTAAACATCTATACTACTTAGTGTCATTTGAGTAGCTTACTGAACTGGCTGCAAAATAAAAAGCAATCTTCTGTATTACTTTACTCACGGCATATGTCTGGTGTTCTCCAGTGGACACAGGCTTCAGCTTTGTTGCACTCCTGAGCGTAGGCAGCTACTGCAGTACAGAAGCATTCACAGTCTCCACCGCTGTCACACGAGCAAGCATCACTCACACAAGCTTCAAAAAATGGTTGTGGATCCACCTATCACAACACCAATAATTGTCAGGTGACTTGTGGGTATAGTTTTGTGAATACAATTGTTATTTTTTTTTTCTTTAATACTTCCCCATAGTTAACACTACATAAATACAGGTAGACTGGTAAGTTTCCTATATATTAACTACTATATTACCACACATATTGTTAACATAAAAAAGTTGCACATACTATATTCTTTGTTGGTGGCTGAAATATTCTATTTTAACAAACGAATTTAAGATAATTCTCTGAAGAATTTTAAATATCTTAGAAGGTACCACCAACTGCAGCAGTTCGTACGTGTATCTGCTTCTGGGTTGCAGTCTGTTGATTACATCCCTGAGTATGGTGCCCCGTTCTATGGAAATGTCATGGTTCTGTTGTGAGACTAGAAGATCGCAGTAGTGAAGTCTCCTACTATGGAGACCATATTGTAACCATCATTAGTTTCCTAATAACACTCCAGAACTCTGTTGGATTGGTTTACCATAACACCCAATCCTGATATAGGCATGGTCAAGCAGCTGTTACATTGTAATACAGTCAAAAAATTATATACTGTGACTGTAAATTGCATTTTTGAGAAAAACACACTGACAGGGCTAAATTTGAGCTTCGGTCTACAATGACCATTGGTCACCAAAGAGCTCACCATAAGAATAGTCAACACCCTAAGCTATAAATTACTCAATCCTTGCACTTAATGGATACAAATACATTTAGTATTAGTTGTCCTTCTGCAATCTCATCTCCATACCTTGCTGTGACATATTGTGAAGACTTCACTTTTGATTAGTCCACACTGCTTCTCAGCCCAGGCCTGGCGATGTGGGTTCTTACTACAGGGATTGATCACTTCTGTTGAATCAGGACAGGAGGAACTGGTTTTCCAGCTATTTCCAAAATTCAGCACATCACTGACTTGTAACATGTGGCTGGTTGTAAAGTCATTTTGTGAATTGTCATCAAAGTTTCCACACAAACCACACAATTTGCCCTGGAAAAGGAAAAGTATTTTTATAGACACCAAATCCAGTCTAATAAATAATTGTTGAAATGTGAGGGGTTCGATATTTTCACCTTTGTATTACTGTTTGTATAACTGGTGGACAGATAGTTTGGGGGGGGGTATCTTAAACATTTACCAGAAAATGGAAGATAGAGGATGTCTTTTAATAGGGACACTTGATCTTGTAACATTTTTCTAGGATGGGAATTCTGTTTACTTTAAAAACTTTGATTTCTTGATGTGTCTCCTGAACCGTGAAAAGAAATCTTTAAAAATAACTTAGAGTGTTTCACCTTTTCCTACTCTAAATATAAAAAAAAGTCTTGGTTTACAGGCATTAAATCTCATACACCATGTTCAACTATTTTGCCTTACTTTAAGCAAAATTAATTGAGATGAATACTTGTGTTCTTGTTAGATCAATTAATTATTTTAGTTTGGGTGAGAAATACTTGAGACTTAGCTCTGATGAGGTCATTGGCCACTTTAGTAAGGGCTGTTTCAGTGGAGTGGGCAGCTCTAAAACCAGAATTAGTGGTATTATCATTCCTGTACGGCATGGAGAAAACCATGTATGAAGAACACAGGTAGGTAGAGGTCTTTTTTGCACACAGCCTTGTTACCCGACATGTTTCACCCTTTGTAGGCTTCCTCAGGGGTAGCTCTGCGCTTAGTGTAGCAGTTTGTGTGTAATATTTCTTGTTACCCAGGATGTTTGGTGTTATGCAAGAACGTGTGGACCCACTGTGCCACTGACTGGGTATGCTCCAGAGGGGCATGACTAAGCCGCTACCAGGTCTTCGCTAGAGCCTCTGATGGTGAGGATAGGCTTGGGCTGCGGGGAAGCTGCCAGGTGCCACTCCAGAGCAATCCCCAGGCCAGTGGCAGCTGACCACAGGAGTCAGGAAACCCGGTGCAAGCACCAATTGGCTTGCGTGGTCAAGAAGTCCAGAAACAAGGATCCAAGATCAGGGTCAGGCGGCAATCAGGCAAAGTCCAAAGACGTAATCCGAGGTCAGGGTCAGGCAGCAAACAGGCAAAGTCCAAAAACGTAATCCGAGGTCAGGGTCAGGCAGCAAACAGGCAAAGTCCAAAAACGTAAGCAGGGTCCGGTACACAGCAAAGCAAAACAGAGAAACACCTTAGCACTGAGAGTTACACAGGGTAAACCAGAGATTGCTCAGGCAACTTCCTGTAGTAGGAGGTGCCTTTAAATACCTGCGAAAACCAGCCATAGGCTGTAGAAAACAGAGGGCGTGTATGTGTTACCTCATAGATTAGGAGAGACACACCCACACCAGCTCAAACACCAGAGCAAGTCTCAGCATGAAGGAAACATAGGCATGGAACACAAGTAGTGGGGTTACCTGAAAGATACGACCCGGCGCCCGTGCCTGCAATTAGGAGCAGCGGCGCCGGCACGACCTGCAGTGCTAACATTTGGGATAGATCATCTATGCTTTTTTGGAGGGTAATACTCCCATATTTTTTGTGGTTATCTGGTCACAGGGACAGGATCAGTGTTTGTAAGGGCCGCTTAGCAGCTTGCCAATAAATAACGGAAATAGAGAGAAGAGAATCTAATCATAGATCCTTTCTGGATCACTTGTTACTCAGTGTAGCTGAATCGGCAGAAGGAGCTGCAGCCGCTGCTCCTGTTTGATTTTTGGAGATGCATTTTTGGATGTGACCCCTGCACATTTATCAATGCTCAATGAAATTATAGGATCAAACACTGTAGAGAGGTGAAGCCAACTGTTCAAAATACAAATGCACTAATGCTCCTTTAAGCAGCACCCTGGCTCGTCAGCATGCTGCCAAAAAAATAAATAAAAAAAAAAATAAAAAAAAAGTTAAATTTAGAACCGGCTAACATTAAGTTAAAATAAAAAAGTTATAATATAAATACCCCATTTATGTAATCTGAAGTGTTAATAATTGTGATTAAATTAACAAAAATTTTCCCTTTCTTTACACAAATACAAATCCCAACCAGGATATTGAACTTCTTGGGTACTCACTCCTAGAAATATCTTGATGGCTTTGGAACATGTAACTCCTGTAGTGCCACAAGGGATATTCTCTGTGATTATTCTGAAGCTGCCATCAGAAATGTTATGACCACAGTAATCCTGCAAGTAAATACTTTGTTAGTGATATTGTATTTGAACATTAATTACTGAGCAATTGCAAGCACATTATTGATGTAAAAAATGGTTATGCCATGTATCATGTCTCTGGGAAAAAAAAAATTTCAGTCTTGCAACAAACCCAATTATATTACATTTTAGCAAATAACCTCAAAACCAGGTAAAGATATATGTTGCAGTTGTGATACTTACAAAGACACACAAAACTTTAGTACTAATTTTTTTTTCTGCCCACCTGCGCTTAGTCTTATTTAATTCGGAGCAGGTATGTTCATTAGTCTTAGGAACTTGCATGAGGGTTATAGAAGATTGGATCAAGATACTTAGTGGATAGAGGAAACAAGATATTTTGATGGCATGAAGCCATTTGGCCCAAATGTTATGCCATTTCCTGGAGGCATTAGCATGGTTATAGATCAATTGCTCCAATTCAATTGGTTATGTCATTCTGTCACATTTGGGGATTTCCAATGAAATGGTAACAGTTTCCTGGCCTCTGGAAACAGTCAATATAGTGCTTGGATTAATGAAAGATAGGTTCAAGTGCATGTGTAAACAAAACGCCCAAGATTATAGAGACAGCACAAATCCTGGAAAAGGCAGATACTACTTGGCTCTCACAACGCATGTTTGGGACAATGCCACGGCATGTGAAGTTCCTATGGTCTTTTTGACAGCTAAAACACAACAGAATGTCTTATTACATCTCTTTATTGGTGACACAACAGAAAATTTTTTTTTGTAAACGTGTAATTTATGTAAAACTAGAATTATTATCTGGACTTTTTAATAAAATATTATATTAATACCAAACTTTTTTCAATCCCTGAGTTGCTTCTATAATAGGTTATGTGAACAATAGTGTAGAGTTCCATTTGATGGGTTGACATAAATCAGCATGCTGTTCAATATAGGCTGTTCAGTATAGGCTTTTTTATGTTTTCAGATGGTCACAAACATACAACTTCACTGTTTTTCCCATCCGTAAGTCATCTATCATTGTGTGCCGGCATGCTCCGACACAGTCATTCGGATTTTGGGCTTACTACTTACTGAGTTATTAAAAAAAAGCAACTGTACAGCCAATGAAGATTGAAAATTGCTATCTTACATGCTCTCTCCATTTCTGCTACTCACTAGGTGAATTTTACCTTGCACTTCAATGGCAAAAGTAGGAAGTGGCTAATGAAAAACTGTGCTAAATGGAAGTGGTTTGAACTATTCTGGTCATCTTTCCATCTACAGAAGAGGGGCTATCTAGTGACAGAAAAGAATTACTGTGGTTGACAACACAAGGTTAGAATTATTATGATAAGGTGTTTTGGAGCATTGCAACAAAAGTTAATTTTTCTACTTTTTGAACATGAAGAATTGTGCCATTAACTGTAAATAGGAATAGCTAAATAATACAAGACCAATACTGTTGCACAATAGCACATTGTAGTACAACACAATTACTTATAAACCAGAAAAAGAAAACAAAAAAAAAAAAGCTAAAATAATTATAGGGCCACATACCTGGACAGCTACAAACTCACAATTCCCATCAAAGTCATAAAAGTTCTTGTCAAATGTGATGTAATGGCCACTTCCATAAATTGAACATGTCCCATAACATTCAGTATCAGTACAAGTCCATCGCCCACTCTGACAAACACTGTGCATTGACAATCAAAAGACAAGTATTTAGGTAATATTGATCTTACAATGTTCAAATCCACATGGACTGTTTGACCTCAAACATATTTTTCTTATACATATTTCATTCAAAAATTCTCCTCAATCAGGACCCTTCAGATGAATGCAGGCTTGGGGTCCAGTCCAATAAAAAGTGAAATTTCAGTTAAACTATGAGCTCTTCCTACTATAATATCCCATTTAGTTCCCAACCATCTATAGGTTTTTGGTGTTCCACTTTCTCATATCCGTAACACAAAATAATTAGAAAAGCTCAGCATGGAAAATGAGAACCCTTCATAATGACAACAGCAAATGTGCAGAGCATATAGTCACACATGCACAAGCTCTGACCAAAACAAATGATTTTGCCACTTCCCCCATCTTTCCCATTTTATCAACAGTGTGCAGAGAGCCCCACCTATTTATGGCAATATACATGGCCACTGGTTGTATTACTATTTTATATGCAACCTTCAAGGATTCCACTTTCTCAGTCCTTAATCAGTACTCAAAAACTGCCCCACCTTTAAACAATATCAAAGTAAAGAGAGATCCTCATTCTAGGTGCTCAGTACTTCAACAGGGCTAGGGGGTTGCCATATTGTTTGGTTGGAGGATCTCTACAGCATTTCAGTTTCTGCTGTATTCCCGTTTACTGTTGTACTATATAGTTGTGGTAAGAATGTAGACACCACCATTAACCTGTTTAACTAGTCTTGGCTACCAACTGTTCTAACAAAGATATAAATACAGACATGCATTTTCTTCTATATTAGAATGATATATAACATGATTCTGGGCTGGTATTTTGGGATCCTTTTACCACTGTCTTTTATCAGATAGGGGCATAAGGGCATAATAAAAAATGGGTGAGGTTGTCATCAAAATTTTGCATGGGGCTTGCCTGCAGTTCTGGCTATTCTTTCTGTCCAGCTGTACCCCCCCCCCCCCCCCAGTTTTACTGTTCTTCTTCCGCAACAGTGGGCAGTGGCCAAGGTTAAATTCTGGCAAGTCATATCTCCCCCTATCCTATGCTATACTATGAATGGCAGAGAAAAATGGAGACAAGCATCAATAATCTCTACCCAGGGCTAGGGCCCTTGACAACTGTGGGGGTTGCATGGATGAGTTATGCTTTTGGATAGGAGACCGACTGCTGTCCATAATGGGACTGAATGGATATTTTCTTTGATCCATCTATACTTCCTATATTTCCAGATAAAACAGACCTGTGATTTGGGAAACACATCAGTAGCCAGCCCTATTCCACTGCATAAATCAACCCCAAATTAATGGAGATATTAATTCTCTGTAATAACAAAATCTGTAGTTAGTGTAAGTGGGTTCTGAAATTAATAGAGGAGGGATATTGACAGATGTATTCATATCACATTGACCCTCTTTCTTTGTTTTTTCTATGATTTCAAGACATTTTAGTAATAACAGACTCTTATGTTTTGCTTTTGATGAAACTGTAAAAGTCTTGTACATAGATTTCTCTAACAAAATACTTCAAGAGTGTATAAATCATCAAAGAAGGACAGCAAATGTTCAGAAAATGACTGACAGGGGAAAAGGTTTAAATATGTAGTTACCATGTATTACAGTCCACATTGATTGGAGTTCCACTGGGGTAAATATCTTGCTTGTAGCTACATGGGCAACTTTCCTCGGGGACACAGCCATCTGCTCCATCATCTAGAAGTCCATCAGGGCAAACACATCCTGAGAGGCATGCTGTTGGAAACTGTGATAGCAAAGTCAATACATGTTGATCAACATTTTAGAGTAATAAAAATGACAATTGTTTAATAACAATATTTAAACTTCAAGTGTATCTTCCCTCCCCAATAAAAATATGTACTTACAATGTCAATATCAAGTCTCTTGCAACTCCTTTGGTTTAGGGCTCCCACGACATCTGTTTGGTTGTTACAGTCATAGTAGACTTTACCCGGTGGACAAGCTGGAAAGAAACCTTTTAAATTATTTTTTTAATCTACAATGATTTCAGTAGGACTTCGTATCAGAAACAAATTGGATTAAAGAGGTTAATAAATACAACACCTATTATCGAACAACCCCACCTGAATAATGATAGACATCAGTGTATACCTTTGCAGTATTATAGACACATCTTTAGTAATTGGTAAATTAACAGTTTCAAAAATGTACATATTGGGAAGTTTGGACCAGCACCTTTATCTGACCACTGTTCTCTAGTGTTTTTTTTTTTTTACATAGTTCAACTGTGTACCATCATTTCATCAAGACAAAAAGATAAAGCCTTCATTTTCATATCCCATATCACTAATTTCTTTCCTAAAAGCCCATGCAGTCATGTCCCCCGACGCAGATTACAGCAAATCTGAGGGCAATCTAGACTAACTTTGCTTTGGTCATACAGAGTGGCAGAGCTCTTTCTGTGTCCCATAATAGGACTAATCTTCCTTTTAAAAAAAAAAAATCAGATAAAGAGTTATTATACAGAGTTTATCATAAAAACAAGAGACTGAAAAAGTATGTCCTTACCGTCAGTAATTGCAGGAATACAATGAAGTTTCCCATTATGGCAAATGCTAAAAGTAAGACAGAGAAATGCATCATTCCCATCTAATGTGCCTAGTCCGTGATATAAAATATAGGTGTGGCATAATTTTTTTATTTTATGTAATTTTTTATTTTAATATCACAGCTATAGTAAAGCTTTGCATCTTGTTAGCCACCAATCCGTGTGGAAATTATGGAATCTAAACAATATAATTTACTAGCTAATTTGAGTCATTAAAGATGGTCAATTTTGAAAAAAAAAAAACATGTTAGGTTTTATTTAAATGCATTATATCTGTCAAAGATATCATCTAGTTGGTATTTTTGTTCATAGCCCTTCAAATCGCTCTGCATTGCTTTCAATGCAAAACTCATTCAACCACGTCATGGCCAATTATCAAAAGAGCACAGCCGTCACAATAGTAAATGTTGAATGTTTTAACAAATAAAGGGATGAATCTAGGTCACATTGGCAGGGGAATCATTTATAAATACACCTTTTAGAGTTTTCCCAATGTCAACGCTTTTAGGTAGATTCACCATCTCCATTTGCCCTGCTAACCATTGTCACTGAACCTAGTAGAAAGTCAAATCTAAAATTTTAAGCTGTCACTAGAACAATAATAGAATGGTACTCTTCAATGTGCAATGAGTACTTTTATTTGTAATGTTCTACAGTATATCAATATAAAATTCTTTGTAAATTAGTGAGTTATGAATGACCTGTTGTTAATGTACTAAACTCTGATTTCTGATTGGTGCCACACTTTAAACTTTGTTGTTTTTCTTACCATCGCTCATTTTGTTTGTTGATGGACTGCAATGGTTTCAAATACGAGCCATCGTTGTAACATGAGCACTCGGATATGGGTACACACTGGTCCTTTTCATTTAGAAACTCTCCATCCTGACAGCCACAACCATCAACTGCAGTAAACCTGCTGGCACAGGCTTTCTCACCCTCTGCCAGGGAACGACAGGTTGGCTGGCATGTAGTCAGATTATATAGGTAGATTTGGTTTGATGGGCAAGAAGAGATGTCCATATCTGCAAAAGAGGGATTCTACATTGTCATTCATGCTATAGGGGTAAAAATTCTAATAAACCGGACACCCTTATTTTCCTGAGTTTACATTTGTTTGTATCTCAGTTACATCTAAGCAAAGTAATACAATACTGGAAAAAAGACATTACCAATAAGGGCTACTGCCATTGCTGTCATCTTCATAAAGTCCTCTTCTGGGTTCCACATCTTCAGCCATGCTTGCCAATCCATTTTGTGCACGGAAATTGTCATATTCCCATAACTAGTTATGCCTGTATCATGTTCACTTGCACAACTTATTAAGTTTAATAAAACAATTGTTAACAGGAAGGTACATATCCTTCTGCAATAAAGAACCTGCCTGTTACCAATTTTTAATAGTTAGGTTTTTTTTCTGCTTGAATATTACATACTGACAAAAAAAGCACTTACCACAAATGTCATTCCTCCATCCCCACAAGATGATCCCTTTAGAGGCACAGGCCCTGGCATAGGAGGAGAGTGCTGCACACATACACTTCTTGCTGTCCTCACAAATACAAGAGTCATAACGACATCTCTGAGAAAATAAAAACAAAAATGGATTGGCTATTTGGTGAAAAGATCACAAAAAAAAAAAACTTTACCTAAAATGTATTCCTCAATGCCAAATGAGTATGCAAACCTAAATATTACCTTGTAAAATTAGCAGTGTCATTACAGTATTGTGCTGTATATAGACTGTGCATTGAGCAGAGCTGTGGGAAGCAAACCCAACCACTACATACTGTGTGTTAGTAGTTTAGTGTTTAGGAAACAATAGAAAGGGATGGATATAAGACCAGTCTCTTTCCAGAAAGAGAGACATCAGAAGTCACTGGTCTGTATTACAGACAAAAGGTAGATTGTAGAAGCAGTCTCCTTGAAGTTCATCTTTAAAGAAAATTTGGAAGTGAGTTTGTTTTGCATTAGTATTTTTTGAATATTATTTTTGTTATGTTACTCTTTGTTTGTATTTTTATCCACTTCTAACACTTGAACAGATAATTTCTTCAAATGGGGGGAGATTGTAGCATTGCAATTTTAAATGACTATACTACATGTATATGTCAATATAAAATAGGCAAATCAGATATGCATGCATAGTTGTATACAGACCCACAGAGGCATTAAATCCCAAGGTATGCCAACTTGCAGGAGCCTTTGTTGAACACAATCAACCCCCACCCAGAGGAGCCTCTTTCTGCACAGTTCAAACCAAACTTTACCTCCTAATCAAAGAAAACTGTATCTAATCATGGTGTTCCCATTTATCATCACCAAATTATCATCAGTAATGATATCTTTACAGACACACCAAGCCAAAATCCATCACTTTGCAGGTTTACAAGTCACAGTTTTCTGCCCTTACAGCTCCTTTGTTTTCCTATTTAGCACAGTTTTAAGTAAAAGCAGCCAGGCAGACCTATAGACACGTTCATAATGCCCATCCCTGAATTATTAACTATTCACCCTAGCAAAACAACTTTCTAAAGCCTACATATCAGATTGGGATTTCACCAAGTACTTCTTTCCTGGAGCCCATTTCTTGCACACATGCTGCAGTACTAGCCTTTTCAGCTAAACCAAATACAACCTAAACTTTACATATATACCTCAATTATAACCTAAATCTCACCAACAAAGTCCATTTCTAGCCATTTAGGTATTGGTTACAGTGGGGATCCCCTGTGATTTGTCATTTTTTCCTACTATGTCTATAATACTGTAGAAGAGATTTTCCACTAATTTCTCTACTTGTGATGTGCAAAGCTTTTCTTTTAATTTTATTGCTGTCTTTTTCTATCTTTTCTTCTATTCAATTCCTTTCTTCAACAACGATAATCACTTTCAGTGTCAATGTGCTATTTAGTTTTCAATTGCCAGTTAAACTATCAGCCCTGCTATTTTAACACCATGCTTAAGGTTTTGCTTTCTTTTGGCACAACAAAAACAGCTCTGGTATTGACTGGGCAGAGACCAAGACTGACAAAACACAAAAGGATAAGATTCAACCAAGGAACAGGGGGAGCTCTCCTTAACCAGATACAAAAAGTCAAAGCAATGCAGACACAACTGTAAATGTAATCCTGCACCCATTTAAAAGCCTGTGGAAGTGTGGTGCTTGGTCATAGTCACCAGTGGGCTATAGGAGAACCAGTTGGTTCAATGACATCCATACTGCCTCTATAGCCCACCAGCAATTGATTCAAAGCAAGGTGAACTTATCTTCTATGTTCAGAGATATGCACATATAACATACAAAAGTTATTTCTAAGGCAGAATAATTAATCACATGCAAAAACATATACAACACTCACCTTTGCATACCCAGTTGGGTCTATGACTGAATGGCAATTAGTAAAAGGGGACTCTTTTTCCAGCACAGCGCACCAAAAGTCTGCATATTTTTCTAGAAACAAATGAGAATAAATGTTTATTCAGTTACAATAATACTCTATAGCCTAAGTATCTTTAGAAAATGTTAGTTTCTCAATTTTAAGTGGCTTACACAGGTCATACTAAGTGGCTTAAGTGGCTTACTACAGGTCATGTAGTGCCGATGAGGTTCTCTTTCTAAACAATGGCCTTTGCCACTATTTTGAAACAATTTCCTGTTCCTTTTTTTTGGCAAGCCAGATACCTGGACCTGTTATGGATGGGGTATGGGGTTCCAGGGGAGAACTAGGCTCATTGTCATTAACAGGTACAGTGTATGATTGGGAAAGGTATAAATGGCCAAATCTGGGTCACCTAAACCATTTTCAGAAATATGCTCCTAAACAAAAATGTAAGTCTCTGATTTACCCAGCTAATTAAAAATGTACTCTGTGTGTGGCTGATATCAACAGTTCTAGCCGTGGAATTCACCAAGTGATGCCTACTTGTAACTTCACATATCATGTTCAGTGTACAATTGATCTACTTTGTAGAATGTTTTCCAAAACCCTAACACCTTTTCCTACTGACCAGTAACACCCCACAAGCACAAAAATAGATTTTGGATAGCGATATAGCGGAGATAAAATAAACTTCTTACTGTTCTCAATTCTGAGACTGCAGGGATCATCCAGTCGATCTGATACATCACGGCAGACAGGTAAACTTTTCCATATGTTGCCAAAAGCTGATGCTGTGGCTTCTACTAGACCACCTGATATTTGCAAATCATCTATTTCTTTGTCATTGAAGTTTCCGCAAAGACCTGTAAAACAGTTCCAATAATTTATAGCAGTACACCACATAACCTGTAATATCATTTATATATGTATCTCTGAGAGTGAAATAACATGATTATTAACTCAGTCAGTTCAGTCAGTTAACACAATTTGAACACTTGGAACAATCAAAAAATTGAAGATAGAATAAAATGATAATTCTTTGTGCTAATAAATTAGTCGATACCCCAATGCGTTAATATTTGAAAAATATTTGACAATTTCATGCTAAAAAAAAAAGAAAAAAAAAAAAGAAAAGAAATGACAATATAGATATTCTAATGTAGTACAGTCAAGTGTAGGATTTATGCACTATGGTATGTGACAGGGCCACTTTAACTCACCTTGTAGTTGTCCCATGGTGGATTTTTCCATAGTGATATATAGTTGCATTATGGGCTGCAGCTGAATTTGCATCTGAAGGCCAAATGAAGCTTGAACAATGATGTAAGATTCAGAAGGCTGAATGATGGAAAAACTGGCTGCAGAGGAAAACAAAAGGATTCTGATAATATAATTTCTGATATTTTTATCCAATGGGCTTTATGATGTATAGCATACTTTCTTTGTAAACTACAAAGGTATAGTGCTTACATATATGTATTAGTTTCTATGGTAATTGTAATTTGGGAATACATTTAGATAAATACAACAAATTGGAATTCCAGGTATATATTATTGTATTTTGTGTTTTTATTTTGCAACAGATCAATTTTGATGTTTTTGGGTTTTTTTGTTGTTTTTATACAATTGTGCTTTAAAATGTCATTTGTCTGGTGATATTACCTGTGACCTGGGGGAGTGTTACTTTTATCGTATTCAGCAGAACTGTGCCATCAGCCTTAAAAGTCACCACCTAGAGTAAGTAAGGAATAATAACAGATAATTTGTCAGGTAGTATGAGAATGTCATAGTAAAAGTTTATCTCATCTGAAAACTGATGTTTGGTTTTGTTGTGCTAAATTGCTTGTTATTCAACTTTAAAATGTTGTGTGTGTGCGCGTGTGTGACATGTGTGAGGATATCTCTTTTATAATCTCCAAACCTGAATAGATACTGCAGACATCAAAAAGATACATGATAGTGTAAAATATACACATTCCTCAATCAATAATATCAAATTAAATTTGTGAGCTTTAAATCTTCTTGGCAGGAGTCTAAATTTGAAAGGCAATCCAACCAAGAGACATCTATCCAAAACTGACAATTTGGGGTTTTGCTATTTGCCAAAATGTAATCTTAAAAAAACAAAAGTCTCCTAAAAAATCTGATAAAAACTCTACTGGTCTAAATTGTTTTTTCTGTTCCACCCACTTATAATTGTGCTGTTGTAGTTAAGTAAATAGAAGGGCAATGAATAAAAATTGTTCTCCTATTGTGACTGTTAACTGTAAAATAAAAACAATTTTATGGTTAACAGTCACAATAGGAGAACTGATGAATTTTATTTGCAATAGTGAGAAAAAAATGTCAGTGTACAACTTGAAATAATTGCTGTGATTTCACTTGCTTAAGAGTCACACTGTTACCAAATTATTTTCCAAAACACTTTATACAAAGTACTTTCCCATAATACTTTTCCTCAAGTACTTTGCAGCAGTGTCATAATAAAAGCCTCTTTTGCCAAGAGCTGTACTGATGTCATTCTTAATATTGGCTATATCCCTCTGCAAACAAGGAAGACCGCTATGCCGATGAAGAATATTCAAACCTGGGATCTGAACTCAAATAGCTAAAATTTCTGATTTCACTGTGAGGGTGGGATAGCTCTGATCTGAGCTGCAATCAATTCTAATCAGAAAAAGTCAACCACTAAACATCAGATTCATCAGAATTAATATGCTTTATTCATTATAGCTATTGGTAATGGTCATCCTTAACTAAATCAGTGTTAAGTGAAATACTCACATTTTGCCTGTTATCAGTTAGTAGTATAATAGACTTGAGGCAGGTTTCCTGTGAACTGCAAGGAATAATCTCCCCTAAAATAGAATGGGAGCCGTTTTCAATTCCCTGTAAAAAAAAAAAAAAAAAAAAAAAAAAAAAAGTAGCTTAAGTAATGCTATGTTCAGGGACTTTGCAATTAACTCCAAAAAATGTCAGTGGCTTTTAATCAATTTTTCTTACTATGTTCAATTGTGGTTAATAAAAAAATACTTTTTTTTTTTTCTTTTGAGTCAAGTCACCACTGGTACCCCAGCAGCCCCCACAAGCAATTTTGATGAGAAAAGTGGTGCTTATAAAACTCCAATGCCTATATTACTACTTGAGAAACTGATTTTCAAAATTGAAACCTACCTTGTGATTTCACCCTGGATCATATACAAAAACGGTTTTATTTTATAGAAATGTAATGTTGGCCTTTGTCTGTGACTGTCTCTAGGAGCTACAGAAAGCCAACATATCCGGGATTACAGTCATTTTAATTAGCTTTGTTTACACAACAAAAAGTGTGGACACTACATGGCCAGTAGTTTTTATAGTAAATTCAGTTCCAATGCTGCAGAGTTCTTTCATGTGTAATATAGTCTGTGTAGTCCAGTATTAGGAGTATGGAAATTTTGTTCTTCCTGTGTATTATTGGAGTACTCATATTTTATTAAGTGATTCAATTGCAGTATTGTTAATGGAGCAGAGATTGTACAATATAATTGTAAGCTGTATGATCATTCATATCATTATGATTTACATTTGTATATAAATACATTCCTAATATATAAACAATATCATACCTACAGATATCACAGGGGTATTTCTTACAACCCAGTAACCCCTAATGGCAACAAAATGTCCCGGTCTCTCAATTGTATTCCTATTGCTGCCCATTTAACAAGGACTTTCTAATGAGGATACCAAGGGGGCATTTCAATATACATTACAAAAAACCCATTATGTGAGAATTACCCGCAGTCATTGCATTCATAGAAATACATAAAGACTCGCCCATTAACCAAGTACCAACTCTCTCCTTGACGCCCTCCAGTCTGGTTTTAGAGCTGCCTATTCCAATGAAACAGCCCTTACTAAAGTGGCCAATGACCTCATCAGAGCTAAGTCTCAAGGCAACTTTTCCCTACACCTTCTCCTAGATCTTTCCTGTGCTTTTGACACTGTTGATCACCCCCTTCTAATACAAATCATGCACTCCATTGGTATCAGTGACACTGCTCTCTCTTGGTTTGCTTCCTATCTGTCTGACCGCTCCTTTCAAGTTTCTTTCAATGGTAATTCCTCCTCACCCACTCTCCTCCCTGTTGGTGTTCCCCAAGGGGCAGTCCTTGGACCGGTTCTCTTTTCTCTGTACACCTCCTCTCTCGGTAGTCTCATATCCTCCTTTGGCTTACAGTACCATC
>NC_092866.1:42111757-42147285 GCF_032062135.1 Pyxicephalus adspersus | reverse complement strand
TCCTCCACCTACTAGATTGTAAGCTCTTCGGGGCAGGGTCCTCTCCTCCTGTATCACTGTCTGTATTAGTCTGTCATTTGCAATCCCCATTTAATGTACAGCGCTGTGTAATATGTTGGCGCTATATAAATCCTGTTTAATAATAATAATAAAAATACATTCATTTTAACAAAAATGCTATTATTTATGCTACAGATAGTTTTTCAATTCAGTTATTGCTAATATCTATTTTAAAGGTATATTTTATATGGAAAAATTCCAAGTGCCATAGTTATGAAAACAATTATGTAAAACAATGAACACAACGTCTAATGAACTCATCCTTTTTTATAGTACATTACTGTTCATATAAAAAAAGCTATACTCTGGTATAAACTGTAAGCTTTAAAATTGTATATGCAGAATAAGTGCCATTATTACACAGTAGTTCAGATCGCTTTGTTCCTTTTACTTCTTTCTTATGAAAAAACACAAAACATTAGACAGAACAATTTAAAAAAAAGTCACTTGCCTGGGACAACACATAGTAGCAGTCACCATGAAAGGTGTATGATTTCCCATCAAAGGTGGTGATATGGGCACCTCCTTCAATAGAACAAGGTCGAGGACAAGTATGATCTGTGCAGTTCCATCTTCCTGATATACAGTGGCTGTTTTATGATAATTTGTAAGAAAAAAAAAGTTATTTTAGAATTACCAACTATATGTAGGAAGATCTGAAGCAATGAAGTAAAAGCTTTATTAAATGCCCATTAATGCCTACATTTTATTATTTAATATAAATGTATGCTTAGGGCCTAACCTTAGATATATGTTAAGTGAATACATGCTAACATGTAATAAATATTATTTTAAAATAATTTATTTTTTTAGTATGTTATAGGTAAATATTGGCAGGTGCATGTCTGTTTTCAATGCCTATATTTAAAATATTTGAAATATATTTCTATGTATTTATACCTATAAAATGTATGTATATATATATTCCCCAAGTATGATAATGAAGTGTATGAAAAGGAGGTTATAAACAGAATAATTAATTGGCCTTAAAAAATTCTTACCATTCATTACAGTCATTTTGTATATGTTCTCCTGGGGGATACAAAAAGTCTTGATGTACACAGTTGCATTCACTAACTGCAATGCAACCCTTTTCAGTGTAGTCATCCAGTACAGTGCCTAATAATTAGGAAAAAATATAAAATATAGAGAAATTTATAGAAAAGAAAACAGCCATTTTAATAACACTTAATTGAATTACCATATTTAGTCAAGTAGGAACTGAAGTTTTTGTCCCTTAAAATGCCATTAGGAAAGAATCATAGTGCCATTTACTGGTGTGACCTGAGTAAAAACTATGTCCCCATGTAAAGTGTATAACAAACTCTTGCTTTCAGAGACATGAGACATGGCTGTGCTACAAGCTTTACATTGGGACACAGTACAATCTACTGGTGGCTAACAATAATGCACAAAAGATCATTTACAAAAAGATCATGTGGCGCGACCCAACTCAAAAGTACAAATTACTTTAACCGTAAAAAAAAAAAAGATGAGGGGTGGGATCTACAGACTGAGGCCATTTGATTTTATTTTCTTCACCCTTTTTTAATACAGTCTTTAAAAATAACACACTATGGCCCTGATTTATTAAAGCTCCCATGGCAGAAGAGGATATACTTTCATCAGTGAAGCTGAGTGATCCAGCAAACCTGAAATGGATCTGGCCAGAATTGAAAACTTTTGCTAAAAAATAGCAAATAACTTTTAGGAAATCCATCCCAGGTTTGCTGGATCACTCAGCTTCACGGATTAAAGTATATTCTCTCCAGCCTTGGAGAGCTTTATTAAATCCTGCCCTATGTCTCACACAAATATTCTCTTTATCATTCCTGGCCATTGCTTTGCTGACATTTCCTTTACACCTGTTAGTTAATTCATGGCTATCTCTGTCCAGCTCCTATGTTAACCCCTTATTGCTCAGTCTAGTTTCCCAGCCAGTTCCCTTGTGCTGTTCCAGTGTTTATACTCGAGTTTTACTGCATTTTAAGGCAATAAAAAGAACTTCAGTTTTTTTTTTTGGTTTGGTTTATATTCTAGTATATAAAATAATAAACTAAACTAAATCATCCATCCAAATCAATCCATCCATCCTAAATTATTGAAAAATAGAAAATAATATATAAGGAAAAGGTTTGACTGCAGGTCTGGGGGGGGGGGGGGTGCCCTTCACATTTATTCTTCGTCATTGAGTCTTTGTGCTTTTCATTTTATTGCAGGAAGATCATAACTAGTGGGGTGATGTACAGGACAGTAACCATTCCTGGGCAGGCTGCATTTGCATGGTCTGCATTGGGATATGCCCAAAGTTTATTTTAAACCTTCATAAAAAAAAAGAAGTGAAATGTAATGAATGAGAGAGACTGGACGGTTAGACTGGAAGGAAAAGACAAGATATTGCTGGATATATTTTAGAATGAGACAGTCTTTATCCAACATCCTGAACATCTAATCTAATGCTATCAGACACTCCCAAAATATAGTAAACTCAGAATATGCAATACCAATGCAAAGTAATTGTGCAAGACGGAGGTTTTTAACATAAGTAATCAAAAATAAACCAACATGTTTTACATAATGCTACTTAATTGGAGATTTAGTCCCATATTACTTACCTTCGGGGCAGAAGCAGCCATCCATATTGTGCTCCTCACACACATTGGTTGAGTCTAGGTGGGAGCAGGTATTTTTGCAGGGGCTGGCACTCTCTTGATAAATCATGTTATTAGGACATTGTTTAGCTAAAATTTAAATAAAAAAGTATTAGTGTCTTATATTGTATCTTTAAAATATACAGTAAATATAATTTAGATATAGATTATATTTTATGAAGAGGCGCTGCCTTTTATGTTAATATTATTTCAGAATTAAGGAAATCAATCATTCTATTGAGCTTGCTAGAACTTCTGGGACTGCTTTTTAATTTGTACAAAACATGGACAAGTAGAGCAGCCAGTTGTGGACTCTAGCAATCAATAGAACTAAAATGGTGGAAAAGTAAAATAAATAAATAACATTTTATAATACCTAAAAAAATTAAGCATGAATATGAATTACAGTTTTTCTCTCTTTTTCTGATCTATGGAAAGCAGAAACTTGGCAGTCTTCAAACAAACACGTAGCAGGTTTTTCTAAGCTATTAGGAACTAACATGGAACTGATTTTTATGGTCTTTATTTATTCTTTTGGCTTTTTGAGAAATAATTATTCCATAATAACCTCAGCTAGGAGATGTCAGATGTGGGTTGTTTTAATGTTCTTTGATAAAACATGTCAGCACTTGTGCATCCTAAAGCGCAAGGAAGTCATGAAAAGTATACTCACGACAAAAGCGGTCAGTCCTCCAGTTTCCTGGATTACCACCAGCATGGGAGCACTGCCTGGAAAATTCACTGACAGTGCTACACAGACAGAAGGAGTCCTGGGATTGGCTACAGGAGCACATATCTAGCATACAGGCAATGATGTAAGCTTCCACATTGAGGAGATCTTGGCATCCAGAAAATGCAGCATGTCCTAGGAGTTCTGCACACACAGAACGCTGAAGAAAAAAAAAAAGCACAATATTTAATTAAGTAGGAGGTACATGTTGGCTTTATATGTGACATATATTCACACTTCTTTATTTAACACTTCAGTTATTGGCTGAACATTTACACTTTTTCCATGATGTTTGTCAACCCTTTTCAAGATTTATTTAGATGCAAAAATGTATTGTTTACTAGCATGTGTATGGTAAAGAGATTAAAAATAAAACTTTCTGCACACTTTTTACTTTTGAGATGAACACTAATTTTTCTTGTATTATCTATTCAGTGCATGCACAACTCTACTAATATGAGGGTTTCATCTAAATTATGTGATGGTGATATAACCCCTTTCTGTGCATAAAAAATTGTAAAATTGGTGAAGAAAATCAATATGATGCAAACTGTTTGAGACACTATGGCAGGGTAGTCAAACTTTAGCCAAACCTGGTCCAAAACATCCTTTTTTTTTGGCCCCCAAAGGAATCCTAAATATGAACTGCAGCTGGCCCGCTGCTGCATTGAAATAGTGGCGCTACTACAATTCTGAGATCAAGTGCATCTATAGACCAGTGGGCTCTGCATTGGACTGTTTTAGACGCAAATAATGCTGGGAATGTTAGTAGTGGTGCTATTTCAATGAAGAGGGAGTTTCAGTAGTGGGCCACTCATAAGATTTAGCTCCATGTCTGGCATTTCCAGCACTCCCCATCAGCTGTTTTCCTTGCTACTCCAAGGCATGGACTTGAATAGTTGGATTTTCATAGAATAATATTGTTATGATTATTGTTGTTAGCCTGTGCAAAAAAGGTTATCATTGAAATTTAACTCAGAAGGCTACAAAATAGAGAAAGAGGCATAAGATTTTTTCTTAAATGAAATTAAAAAAAAAATCTTATGCCTTTTTCTTTATTATATATAGGCTTGTTCCAGATTGAATGTGAAGCACAACCTCTTTGTTTTCATATGTATAGGGTTTATATCCAATGATAAGAAAACATTTCCCCAATTTTTTCAATAAATAAGGTTGGCCCACTACTTTGTCTAAGTTTTTAATTGTGGCCTTCTGTGTATTTGAGTTTGACATCCCCACACTATGATCTCTTTGGGATAGCTCAGCTCCCAAAAAATGATTCTTTTAGTTTTGGACAAAGTAGAAAACGGTTAGCACTCTGTTATGAACAGGCAGTACAGTAGGGATATGGAGTCATTCTTGCCGAGATGCTATAGAGGTCGGTAATAAGATCAAATCTCCACAGTGGGGGTCACAGACAGTTATTAAAGGCTAACATAAAATTTAAACTTTTTTCATGCCTACCTTTGTGTTTTTCTTGTATAGTTATTAGCTGCACAATTAAAATAATCCAACATAAACTTAAAATAGGTAAAACAAGCTACTATTGATACTAGCAAAGAGGCGTTACCCTTGTACATTTGTCATTACAAATTTAGTAGTTTTGTGAATAGATTTTGAAAATGCTATGCTTCGGTTTCAGACTATTACTTACTAAGTTGGAACAATCAGATGTATCTATTGCCAAAGTCTCATCAAGGTCAGTACACGTTTCTTGAGGGTTGTGAATGTTGTGTAGGTTTCCAAACTGTATAGGATTAAGATTAGTGCCTGTGGGTAAATAAATAAGAGAGTAAAAATAATACAGACTTTAAATCCCAGCTCATGACTCAACAATTAATCTATTAGGTTTCACTGCTAGTTACTACTTGTGTTGGCTTGATGAAGGACTGTTCAGTGTTAACTGTTTTGCTTTCATTAGGTTTATAAAAAAATAAGTGTCTTTTTTAGACTGTAAAGACATTAACAGACCTGCACTTAACATTTTGTGTAAAGGTATAGAGGAAATGGATAAATTATAACAAAACTGCATTCAGCTGCCTGATTAATGTAGTTACAATAAAGTAAAACATTAACAAAATACTGATTGTAAGCTTAGTTTCTGGAAAAAAAATCAATATGCTACTTGCAGTCATCTGTGTATTGGATGATTGGTAAATATATATTTTTATATTACCTTATTATGAGCTGTAATCTTACATTTTATTATGTTATTTTATGTTACGATTATGTTGCAGAGTTTGCTGTGCTTTATTATGAGGCTGGAACTAACATATTGGATTGGGTACTATGTACCAGCCAATAGGTGCCATCCACCATGTATATTACAAGTATGAAATGTGTATCTTGGTCACCATTCATAATGCTTATGTTCATTGGTCATATAGTAAGCATAGTAAACTTTCTTCACAAGCCAGGCTGATCCCTCCCTACAATCCAAACACATAATAGCATAATCATAATCCCTGCAATTTAATCACATAATAGCATATTCATAACAGAATATTGTGCCAGTGTTCGCAGGGTTTTGGAGCTTCAGACCATTTACAGGATTACTAATCTATTAATGTGTACAAGGTCAGTAATTTTAGACTGTAGAATAGTACTGCAATAAACTAGAATATTTCTAAATTACTCACGCTTTGAAGAGAGATCACTTATGCCATTATAATCACCACAAAGACCGCAGGTCATGTTCTTATATTTTGGGTCCAGTTCCACCTTTAATGCAGAAGATATAATAATGCCACGGATGCTTCTATAGCAGAATCACAGGTATTGTTACAGCAGTAACCAATCACCAACCACCTTTTAATGAGCTGACTATATAAAGTAAAATAGGTAGCTTTGGGTTACTGCGTATCAGTGATGGGACCTTCCTTTAGCATCCAAAGCAAAAAGGTTGCATCTAAAGTCAACATTACCAAACAATGTAAATCACAATGATGGAATACTGATGTGATGCAATCTTTTCTTGAAGTCTTTTATTTTTCTTCTTATAATCTGGATTTTGTATGATGTTTGAAATTATATAAGAAGTTTTAAGTACAGTTATTTTAGGTACATTATTTTAATAAATGCAATATGGTCAGAGGTTTGTCTCAACATACTATTAGGTAGCATGGTGTCAGTTGCTGTATAACGTCCTTACTCTGAGTTAATCACAAACAATGGACATTCATTAACTTCAGGAGCAAGCTGTGCTTTGATATGCAAAAAAAAAAAAAAAACTGCATGGTTTGTCGTGGTCATTAAAGGGTTAAAAGTCTGCAGAAAGCCAGAGACGACTTCCGCAAGTCATTCAGGCTTCTATCCTGCACATGAATGAGCAGGGAAGCACCGTACATATGTAGGAGTTGCCTGCTAGCTGGATGTCCTTAACGCGGGGATTACTTGTATCAATTAACTTGATAAATATTTTATAGTACAATAAAACAAGAATAAATATAAGGTCTGTTATTACTTATATCTATCCAGGTATTAGTAGAACTAGTAGCATAAAAAAAAAAAAATCATGAAGAGAAAGAAGAGTTTTTGAAGGCAAGCAGTCAATGTATTAATATAATCCTTCATAATACATAAATACAGTAAAGACTGGGTTTCAGTCATATAAAGGTAACAGTCCATATGTGGGGCTCAAAAGAGACACTAGACAATTGTCACCTAGTAGGCAAATTACTAATCATTACAAATGCTTGTCGCATACGTATAGGCCATAAACCCAACGCTTTTCGCCCGTTGTAACTTCTTCAAGGCTGGCGATATGTTTAGCGATTGTTTCCTATGCATATTTAAATGTTCTATTGTTGTTGTTATTGTTCCCGTTTTAATTTATACCCATACCAATGTGATACATTTACTATAAACCTAGATACTGTCGATCAATTGCTAATCGTATCGCCACCCCTGAAGAAGCCAAAAACGTGTGAAGCGTGTCGGGTTTTTGGCCTATACAAAAACCCTTCTTTCTCTTTGTGATCATTTTCTTTATTTACCAATAAAGGATGGCAAACCAAAGCCTTAAAAGGCAAAGTAGCAGTTAGTGAAACTCAGTTGGTTTGATTTTGTAATGTTGATAACATTTCATTGCTCATCTATGTAGTTTCCCCACTTTTAGGTAAGAGTCAGGAAAATATGCCAGAATTTGTAAAAAGTTATATCAGCCATTTTCATTGACAATTCACACTGAAAACTGTGGGACCATTCTTAGGCAACTGCTTCAATGCATTTTGTGATGCCATAATGTTTAGAAGGTGCCTAGGATAAAGAGCTGCTAAGATGACTGGGTAAGCTTCTTTACCCTTACAGAGAAAAACCAGTTAAAATAAGAGTTACCTTCTACTAGCTAAAACAAAAATGATAAAGAGGTTGAACATTCTGGTTTTAGAAAAGAAAGTCAAATACAGAAACAGAAAAATCAGGAGCAGTTTTTGAGTTGTTTCTGCAGAACTCACCATGACTGCATCTTCTTTATTCCACATAAGGGTAAAGCCACTCTTTGAAAACACCTTCAAATATGCAACACTTTTCTTAATGATGATCCCATCTCTGTAATAAGGTGTTGTAGCACTACAAAACACAACAATTGGAAGTTTAATATGGGTTTTGATAACGATATTTTCAAACAAAAAAAAAAAAAAAAAACACACAACACAGATCCACACGTGAACATTGCAATCCCTGCCTAACAAGGCCTACAATAAGTTTTAAATATTTTGCAAGTCAAAAACCAAAAAGCCACCAGTCATCATAGCCGTACAAATCAGCAGTTCTTGTCCATTAACACACCCTATTTCTAACTCTCTAACAGTAGAATTTTGATTAGATATTGAAACTTCTTCTACAACAGAACATGACTACTAAATGTGGTAGTGTTATAAAAGAGTCTAAAATATGCAAACTATGGATGATCTAGAGAAAAACTTTACATATGTAAAATGCAGAAAATGCAGGTGCAATTTTTAAGTCCCCTAGAATTTTCTAAATTCAACAAAACATAAAAAATATTTAGGAGTCACTTACATTTCTCCATTTACCACCGATATGTTGGTGGTCAGTAGAATAACAACATCTTTGATAGTGATGGTGATCTTGTCTATCAGTGGGTGGTCCCCATCAGTTGACCGGTGGATATGAACAGAGAATTCCTTATAAGAATCCCCACAATCTGAGACAAAGTTGTAGGTGCAGCTGCCAGGAAATTGGTAATAATCTCCATCAAATGTCTTGAAGTGACTGTTCCCCCATGTACTGCAGACGTAGTGTCCATGGTTGCGTGTTCGACCTGTTAGGAGGGCTAAATTGTCTTTATAATTAAATAGTAAAAATAGCCTAGACAAATTATGTTCCAGAACAATAAAACTCAAAATTATTGGAATTGGACTGGGTTGTCCAGTTAGAGTATGCCAGCCCAACAAACTTGTGTTTAAAGTAACAAACTACTCATGAGGATAGTTTTTTTTTTTTCTCTTAAAGAGAACTTTCTAGAAATTGTCATTTTCTGGCTGTTAGAAGCTTTTTCACTGATTGGAAATCAGAAATAAATAATTCCTAATTTACAATTTTATAACTTTTAACTTTATATAACTTTTCATTTTGAGGATAGAGTTGTCTTTTCTAACCAAATGTTTAGAAACAAACACATGTTTATTATGTAAAGACAAAAGATACCTGCAGTTTTTAGGGCATTTTTCATTTGAAAAAAAAAAAAAAAAAATACTAGTGCACTCCTAAGTGAAGGTTATCAGATTTTATTTCTGCACCATGTTATTTCTCTTAATGGATGTAATGTCATGCTTCTGTGACTCAAATTTTGTCACATGAGATGTTTTCACACAGTAATCATAAAACTCTTATCTCCCAGCTTACTACAAAAATGGAAATAAGTTGTCCTAGGTAAACTGAAATTTTATATGGCTTATTTTAGGGCAGGTTTAGACCTGCCTCAGGATCAAGCAATTCAACTCTGCTCCCTGCAACTGGCACCTTGACAGCCTTTCAGTCACTTTCACCGCAGTGCTTATTTTTAAAGAACCAGCGTGTGAACATTTGACAGCTGACAGGGGGATTAAAGCCAAAGAAACAAACCTCCAGTGGAAGATCTATACATTTCTTAATTTAATGGACAAGTATTGCACTTAAAAACTCTTATGGCACATGTGCAGTCAGTACAGTAAAAACTGTTCCACTGGATCTTAAAAGACAAAGGAGGCTGTCGCTTTAGGATTTGTTACATAGGACTATACATGTGTAAAAAAAAAAAAAAAAAAAAAAAAAAAAAAAAAAGGGGGGGGTTATTTTAGGTCAGGTGCAGAGCTCGAACAGGATACTTATTTAATATTATTTTAAAGGTAATGCATAGTTATATATATATATATATATATATATATATATTTATTAAATATCTATATTATATAACATTTGCTATGCGCATTAGCAGGAAGAACATGAGTTAATTCTGAGCTAAGTTTAAGGTCCTCGAGGGTCCATTCACATAAGGACAATACATTCAGTGTTTGCATTGCCATATTAAGCAGCTATGTTTAATAAGAACCTCAAGATCACTTCATATTGTATTTATCCATCAATTCACAAAGATTTATGCACAGGTGTATGGCTAGATCTTTTTTTTTGTTTAAGTAGAAAATGGATAAATCTCCTCTTAGGATTGCTATTTTCTTTTTGGTACATTATCCTATTACCCTTTTCAACTAATAAAGACAACTGTAAAATTGCAGATTTTTATTATATTTTAAACCAATAACAGTTGTTACTGAGAAAAAAAAAAGAAAAAAGGTATTGGGATCAATTTTACTCAAGGCACAAATTACAAAAAAAATATAATAAAAGAAAAAAAAAAAACTGGCAAAGGTTCCAACTATTCCCTACGCTTTTAAAAATCAGATGAATGAAAAAAGCTTTTGAAGTGATGATTAAGAACAATCAGTCGTTTAATATCTATTTCTAGAAAATAGAAACTCAGTTATAGAGTAAATACCTGATTCCGCAGCAAGGGCATTCGAGAGATCCAGTGCCAACCACAGCACCACCAAGATGGCAGTCTGGAACCCCATTGGATGGTCCAGGAGCACAAGCCTTTCAATGGTATTAACAGGTACTTCTTGCTATTTATAAGATGATTTTGTGTGTTAGTGACCTCACACCAGGAAGGGCAGAGGAATGTTCAATCTTTACAATCAGTGTAAACATTATTTTTTTCCTCCTCATTTTTCAACTGTTAGAGATGGATTTTCTGAAAGGTAATATGTTTTTTTTTTTTTTTAACTAGGTAACTGCTGGACAAACATGTCTACAATACATGAATGCAATATCAATATTTCAAGAACTAATATATATGAAAACCAGTGCTTTGATTTAATATGAATTAAAATATTAACAGTTTCAGGAATTTCATGCTTCAAATAATTTTACCCAGAAAATACAAGGATGAAGCAGACATGAAAAACTAATGTTACTTTAAAATTGTGCATTGTCCTACAGCAATGTTGTATGTATTGAATTTATATTAACATTGTGTACTAATTATGTTATATCTGTAATGATTAGGATTATTTATATTTCATGTGAAATATTTAATCACTGTATCCTATAAATTATAAAATTAAATATCAAAGGTTAAAAACTATGCAAATCTCTCGCATGACTTGTATTAGGTATTTGTGAAATTGAGTTTGCATTCCCCATAATTCTTTTAATATGTTGACTTTTTAGAATATTGCATTGGGGTCAATGGGGTATGGGATAAATTAAAATGCAGAGGTAAACTGACAGTACAAAAGTAATGATCACATTCACAAAAAAGAACAACAATACCCTAAATACATCAAAATTCCATACCCTTATATAAAAAAGCTGCCTAATATTAGCCCTAAAAAAAGAATGTTTGGTGCATATTATTCAGAAATAAAAAAATATATATAAGATTTATAATGTTGCTGTAAAATGTTTATCAGTCTGTATATATAATGAGGGTATTTAGGCCTGAATGCTAAACTCAGAATTGATCATAACATACCAATAAAGCACAACTAAACACAAATAAATTAAAGGGTAAAACGGACTTGATTTGAACTAAGCAGCAGATGACTGTAAAGTAATCTCTCTTTAATCCTCATTTGCGGTCCAACTTTTTAAAAATGTACTACATACAGGTCACTTTAACTCAGTCTATAATTTGACCTCATTAAACATACTGGCCCCTATGTTCTTAAAGAGAACACTTACACAGCAGTTTGTACTAAAAAACAAAGTCGAATATTTATTGATCTTTACATAACTTATGCGGAGTTTATTTTGATTACCCAACCATCTGGATTTCTGTTTTCTTGTACTTAATTGCATTTTAGAAGTAAACTCAACTTCACCCTATCTTTTTTGCAAAGTGAATATTCTCAAATCCTTTAGAGAATAAACCTCATTGGAATGTATCATAAGTGGACACGTTTGAAATCATTACAACAAGATGGTAATTGCTTGTCTTATAATGAAACCTAATATTATCTGTAACTGTTCAGTGTTTGAATTGATAATTAAAAAATACTTGTAATAACCTTTTTTATTGAAAATTGACAAAAGACCTAACATGTCAGCAACTAAAGGTACCTGCACATATGTTTCCTTTTCAAAAATGTAACATTTTTTAGCCCTAAAGCCTTCCATTGGCTTATCTCAGTATCGAGATTAAATTTTTACACAAATCTCTAAAAGAATCCCTATAAAGCTGTGAATACTGAACTTTGATTTCATCTGTACTTGCAAATCTGTAACCTGCAACTACAGCAAAATCACAACACAGAGATGGAGGGTGTATTTATTCAGTCAATGCAGCTCTACCAGGGACAGATAGATTGGGTACAATAAGTGCTATGACCCCATCTTACTACCACCTTGTATTCAGCACTGCTTTCATTTTAGGTACTCAAAAGCCCGATCGTTCTCCTTTCCTATACTAATTTAAGTATTACACTGGGAAACGCATTTTAAGCTTTAACAAACTGCTTCATTAAACCAAGTTACTTGTGCAGAGGTGGGAATATAATATTTTTTTCTATCAACAAGTAGCTCATGTAGAATGTTTGGATCACTTAGTTTTAGGGCAGATCTTGGAGGCCTATTCCTTTTCACCTAATGCCTCTCACGAGCTCTGCTGTCCCACATGCACAGATAACAGGCATACTTGGTGTATCCACGTTGCTGGCCAAGAAGGAAGCACACCATTTTAAGGTCAACACAGATGACCCAATTGTGTTGGTGATATTGCAACAACCTAATGACTCTCTTTATGTCTGCATATTCTTCACAAAGAGAAACTGAATGGCCAATTGGGACTGACCCAAATATATTGCCATTGTGAAGGAGGACACACTTTAGGCTCTGCTTTAAGCTATCGATGATTAAACGCCATTCAGTAGTTAAAGATTGGAATTCTCAATTCCTCCATTAAACTAGGTATGTTACGGCAATACAGAAAGCCACTGTCAGTTTTAAAGTACTGCAGAAATGCAATTTCTCTGGTTAAAAAGTACAATACCGTTGTTCCTTTTTCAAGTAAGTTTTTCTCATGTAGTCTTGATGCCAGGAGTTCCGAAGCCTTCTTCAAAAGTCCCAAATCACTCAACTCATACTGATCAAATCCCTTACGAACAGAGTCCTTTTCAATTTCAAACTCTTTATCATTGTTGTCACCTAGTTCATCACCATAATTCAAGAGATGGTAGTGTAACGAAAACCCGCACTGGGATTTCATCTGAATGAGCCACTGGCCATATATCCAATGGTAGACTAGGATACTCTATGTTACATTTAATTTTCTTGTTATATCCTGAAGTTTTCACTATACAAAAGTAACAGTCACTGAAATGATCTCCTGGCTCTCGCCAAACTATAGGTACACCAAATGGTATCTTATCACGTGTTCCCTTTGTCCACATGCATAAACCCTCAACACACCTTATGAGGAGCCCAAGACTTATCTTGATCACCAAGTTTAACTTTGAAATATTCCAAATATGCTTGCTCTACAAACGTACTGATTAGTGTTGGTCGTATATCTCACTTTTCAATTTATTGGCTATTCGATCAAATAGGCCAATTTTGTTCGGGTGATCAAATGACAAATTCGACACTATTAAAGACAATGGGGGGAAAAGTCGGGTTATTTTGCGGGACTGTGTAGAGCTTCTACAACTTCCAAATACATTTAAAAAAAGATACACAATAAAAAGATACATAAGTGACTTATTTGGGATCCGGAGGCCCCCTTTAACAAGGTGACTCCCAGATGTCCAACCATACAGGGGTACATAATAGTCACCTTGTTAAAGGGGGCTTCCAGATACTAAATAAGTCACTGACTTATTTGGAATCCAGAAGCCCCCTTTAACAAGGTGACTCTCAGATGTCTAACCATGGGGAATAAGTACACAGGTACATAATATGTACCCCTGTATTTATTGGCCATGGTTGGACATCTGGGAGTCACCTTGTTAAAGGGGGCTTCCAAAATTCAGAGACAGACATTCCAGACATTATCTGAAAGAAAGGAAATACTTAGGAAAGGAAAAGGAAAAAATATTGTCAGTAGAAAAATACATTTTGCTTATTCACTATGTAGAGCAGCGCACAACCTCTGAGCACACTGTCTTGCGTGTAAATGAATAGCCGATACAAATCCACGCTACAGTAACCTCACATAAGTGGTAGAGAAAAAACCTGATGTGATAGAAGAAAACTAACTGCACTTTCAGAATCAGCATATCTATTTTAGTGTAAATAGGCTTAAAAATTGAAGTCAACAAACATTTTTTATCAAAATAGTTCCCCAGTGTTATCAGACTAAAATCAGTCTTGACACTTAGGTGAAGAATAAAAAAGGGAATTCACTGTATGGGCCCCTTTGTATATTGAAGATGTATGAAAGAGCTTAGGGCATCAAAGTCTACCCTTTTCTTGCAGCTATCTATGAACAGTGGCTAACCTTTATTATTTTTTTTTTTTAAAGTGAAGTGTGTAATAAACTATATGAACAAAAGTATGTGGACGACCCACCAAATTATTATGTTTAAGTGTTTTTAGAAAGGAGTATAGTTAATGTTACCGCATCCAATGACATTTCAGAATATTGTGTGCTTTTAACCTTACAGTGATTTAGGCAAGGCCCTTTTCTGTTCACACATGACACATTATTCTCATCAGGAGATCCATAATGCCATGGTTTGATGAGTCTACAGCAACTACACAAAGTATTCAGAGCCCCTTCACACTGTTCAAAGTTGATGTGTTTTTTTTATCATGAAACGCATCAGGATATGAGACCACTGGATACCTTTGATCCTAACAAATTATGGGTATTCCTAGCAGGGGTACAGGCACGATATACTGGCATATTCTTTTCCTAGTATAGATGGATTTACTACTCCAAATACAAGACCCATAACCAATTTTAACTGTGCATATGATTGTTTTATATCTGCATTATTTTCTGCATACACAGAAATGTACATATGTAGACACACTTTTTTGTTGTATTTCATGTGACTAACATTGGCTACAAATTTATTTGTATTATTTAAGCCTAAAACACCCACTTTCTCTTTACTTCTCTTTTTCTTTTGTTTCTAATACATGGATTAGAGACTAGGGTATTGACTTACCCAACCTTTCTTCATGTAGGGGAAATTCCTTTCCTTAACCTAATAAAAAGAAAAAAACTGAAATGCCACATTTACATACCTATTCACACTCTTTACTTAGTACTCAGTTGAAGCACCATAGCAAATACAGCCTCAAATTTTTGGGGTATGATGCAACCTGGATTGGGAGATTTTCTGCCATTCTTCTCTGCACCATAGCTCATTCAAGCTCATTCAGGTTGGATGGGGGACCAACAGTTTACAGCCATTTTTTAGGTGTCCCCAGAGATGGTTGAAATCAGGGCTTTTACTAGCCCACCCTAGGACATTCACACAGGTGTCCCTAAACCACTCCTGTGTTGTCATTGCTGTGTACTTTGGTACATTGTCATGTTGGAATGTTTACCTTTGGCCCATTCTGAGGTCCTGAGAGCTTTGGAACAGGTTTTCTTTAAGGATATCTTGGTGCTTTGTGCCATTCAACTTCCATGCCTCAACTCTTCTTACCAGACCATTGGAGGGCTGCGGTTATGGTTCTCCTTCTGAAAGTTAGTCCCATCTTCATACCTAAAACTCAGTCAATGTAACATTGGGTTCTTGGTCACATCTCTCACTATAGCACTTCTCCCTCATTTTTGCTGGACGGTCAGCCCAGGGTCCTGGTTGTGCCAAACTTATTCCATTTTATAATTTATACACACACTTTCCCCCCCTTCTCTCCTATTCATTGTGAGCTTTGAGTCCTTTTATAGTGAGGTGCATTCCTTTCCCAAATCATGTCCAATCAACTTATTTTCCACAGGTAATCAAGGTGCAGAAACATCCTAGCAGTGGTCCAGAGAAATGTCACACCTGAAAAGACACCTGAGCCAAATTTCAGTAGATGTAGCAAAAGGTCTGAATACTTATGTAAAATATGTGAGATTTCAGTTTTTTAAGGAATTCACTAGGGTGTCTAAAGTTCTGTTTTCACATTGTCGTTATAGGGTACTGGGTGTAGATGATTTGGAAAAAAAAAATTAAACGATTGTAGCATCATACTGAAACATAACAAAATTAAAACAACTGAAGGTGGTCTAAATACTTTCTGAAATATGTACCTGCAAGGAAAAATCAAGGTACATTCAGTAGCAATTGTACATCTTCCTCTAGGCTTTTCTTTTGGTTATCATTTGGTAAAATTAACATTTTTTTGTGTCTGGATTTAGATAATGCATACTTACTGTTTTCAGAGATGCAACATGATCCAAGCAAACCTAAAGCAAAACAAAGTGGAAATTGACCCATTGGCAGGTAGATTTAAACACCACTACATGAAAGCACACTTCAATGGAGCTGGAAACTACCCCATTGGTGTTGATCATGTGGCATCTGGGCACCTTACCTGCAGGAAAATAAAACTGAATTGGTTTGCGGAAAAAAGTATCCTTTTTCAAACTTGTTAAAACCTTTTACTACAGGCAATGCTGCCTTATGGTTTGCAGGGGTTGGCCCTGCTGATTTATTGGGTTAAGGAACTGCATCATCCTCATTAACCTATGCATGGCCCTCTTCTAAATCATCTCACTGACAAAAATGTGATTGGGAAGACACAACCCACACAGACAGACCTTCTCAGATGTTTTGTCAGCACTCCTCCATGTGGTCGAACAACTGAGTCCAGCTATTCTTGTGCATGTGTGCCACCCTGCATAATATTTCTGATTAGACATAAAGTGCATCATTTCTTGTTTCTATTGCATCTACTGCCCCTTAAGATTATGCTGTGCATTTAATTTATGATAAAGAAGATGCAGCTGGTCAATAAATTTGATGTATCCAAGAATGGCCCATAGATTAAGATTTGAGTAAATTCAGTTTAAGTACTAAAAATGATTTACCTTGATAGAAGTTCTGGGATTTTGACACGGATGGCATAGATCTGCCCATACTCCATTCTTTCACCTGGTCACTTTTCAAAAAGTTTTTCAGTCTTTTTACTGCAGGAGGAGTAAATGAGGAAATGCATTGGCTTGTCTAGAGCAGATTGATAATGTTATCTCAACCTAGACAAAATCATTTGACTAGAGCTTGAGGATTGCTACTTTTGTGAAGTTTATAGTACAACAGGCATAAAGCAGCAAATATATCTTCAAAAGACCTTATTGTGACACTAATTTTTTTTAATCATCTTGTTATCTCAAGAAGTCTTAGTAATACTGGACTTTCCACTTGACAATAAAAAGTAAACAACAAATGTCTTTAAGCTGCCAAACAATATGAGAAAGACTGAGACATCAGTATACAATAGAATGACGTACAAATCAAGTCAAAATCAATGACCTTTTCTTTCTGAAAGTATTTACAAGAATATTTATCAACATGCTATTTAACACAGCCTAAAGCTATGACATATTCTTCCACAATAATAGAAGCAACCACAGGAGGACTAAGGGGGAATAAATCACATATGCCTGTGATGTTGTCAGGACAGAATAGGCTCTGTTAAGCCATTTTCTAAACCACTGATCAGTAGACTTGCCAGCATTCTCTTCCAACTTCCAACCAAGACTCATTCCAGAACCATGATCTGTCTAAAACTTCTGAACTCCAAAGACCATCTTTTCCTGCCTGAATCTTTCAACCCTTACTCCTTTGGTGGTACGTTGTATGTTTCAGTAACCAACGTGACTGTGATAGGACTGAGTTCCCGCATACAGTGCCCACCCCCACCCTCTCCCTTTAAACCCCCCGAGGGTCTCATACCCTAGATGAGATCCTCACCCCCACTGAAACCATCTAATACAACACCTTCCTTCGAGGGCCTCACCGCCAACCGAAAAACCACTCTTCCCCGCCTCAAACAGGGAGGGTGAGAGGGAAACTTTCATGTCCTCACTCTGTCACGGTGAAAAAAGACCCTCCTCCTCTCCCCCTTTTTCACTCCTCTTATTCCTCCCCCCTGTACATCACTTCCCAGCATACCCCTCATTCTTTGTTAACTCCCAAATCCTCCCTGTCATGCAGGCCTTCCACTAATCTTCACTATGTTCCCGGCTCCAGGCCTCACTTTTCTTGGTGACAAAAAAATTTAAAACCCTTTATTTATTCCTGGGGAAGCAGCGTAGTAATGTGAAACACGTGAAATGAAATCATTCCCCTCTGGTGAAACATTTTCCATTTTGCTATAGAAATATTTGCAGAGGGATTACATATTTAAAAAAAAATTGAAAGGGTAATAATTGGCTTTGTACCATGTAGAAAAAAAGAACAAAAGCAAAGTTTTTTTTAGGACAACAATGTAATAATAATTTTTTGTATTAAAAAATGTTAATTCTAAACAGAGTTCAACTTCTTGTAGCTAAGAAATACAAAAAAAATATTTTATATATGGTCAAATTACATCAATAGTATAACTACTTATATTTACTGACGCGTTTCGCCCTATAGGCTTCTTCAGGGGACATCAAAGAGACTCATATTGATGGTGACTTGAATCTTTTGGGTCTTTTACTAATCTCAAGGGTTGAAAATAGGTATGTAGCAGAGATGTTAGTAGGTAAAAAGCAAAGAAGCAGTTGAAATACTGTAATGTTTTTTAAACCTGACCAAAGAAAAAAGTGCCTTTGATATCAGAACAGTTGGGGTTGTATGGGTTGTAAAATATGTTCGAGAGAATGAAGAATTGAAAAGTCTCTGAGGGTCTCAGACTCTGAAATGCTGGCAATATTCCAAATGATTTATTCTGGTAAAGGCAGGTTTTCATAGATGAAAAGTACTTGCAGGAAGACCGCAGTCAGTATAGCAAAGGAGCTGTACTTGCAGGTTCCTCGCCAATGTATGGCAACTGGGGCCATAAATTAGTGAGAAACATGTAGGCACAGCTTCTTTGCTATATTTATCCAATAATTGGCAACACATGCATCATTTAAACCCTCATCTTACTATTATTACACAGTATTTATATAGTGCCATCATATTACACAGCGCTGTACAAAGTCAATAGTTGTGTCACTAATTGTTCCTCAAAGGAGCTCACAATCTAATGTCCCTACCATGGTCATATGTCATTAATGTAGTCTAAAATGAATTTTTTTGAGGGGAAGCCAACTATCCTTACTGCATGTTTTTGAGATGTGGGAGGAAACCCACAAAGATACAGGGAGAACCTGCAAACTCCATGCAGATAGTGTCCTGGCCAAGATTTGAACCTAGAACCTAGCACTGCAAAGGCAAGAGTGCTACCTCTGAGCCACCATGCTGCCCACCACTAACTAGTACTAGTACACCTGTTTTGTACCATGACTATGCATAAGTTTATTCTGGACTATGTAACATTTAAAATATGTCTGAACAAAAAAAAACTTTGCTTTTAGAAAGGCAAAGCATGCAGTAAAAGCTTGTTTAACATTTTCATCCTATGTTTCAGCAAAGGCAGCCTTTTATTGCTTTTAGTCAAGCAAATATCAAATAATGACTTCTGATACCTGAATAAAAACTTTATATTTTAATCAGCTAAGTACATTCAATGTGTGTCAAAAGAGTGGATGTGAACATGTTTAAAGTAGAAAGTCAGTCCTATAGCTCAGCAGAGAGCATGAGATTTGCTAATTGTAGAGTCATTGGTATGAAAGCGTGGTGAAGGGGGTTCTAAAGCAGATTGGACCAAATTCACTGCTGCTTTTACAATTGGACTGTGGCCACATTTTAGAGAAAATTAACTAATACTTTAGTACATGTTCTGTTTTGATGCACCTGCACTGATTTCATTTGAACATTTAGTTAAGCTTTAACAGCCCTAAACTGTAGGGATTGTACCTAGATTGTGAAGACAACATGGATTTAGTCAGTTGGGGAAAAAAAGTTTGTTTGTTCTTTTAGGTGTAGCTTTCTTAGGAAGAACAACATTTAAAGCTTCTTTGTGAAAGTTTCTACAAGCATGAATAATTTAATTGAAATGAAGTTCAGGTTCTTGCTCAATATGTTCAAAGTGATTCACATCTTTAAATGTATTTTATCTGAAGCAATAAACGCATTGTTTATTTATGGAAATATTGGTTTGTCTACTTTTAGGTATAGGGTTTCTTTTAATATTTTGATTTTTTTTAAAACATGATTTTCATGATTACTGTAATATAGTTAGCAGATTTCTTCCTTAACCTTTTTATTTACTAAGCATGGCAACATAGTGGTACCTTTTATGTTTTTTTTTTTTATTTTACAGTACATGAAACATGTAACATGCACACTAGATATAGAAGATCTAGATGGAAGAGACAGGTAACTCCTGTACATGCATATTACATAAACAGTGGCTACCAAATGGCCTAAAACCATTCCAATGAATTGGGAAGACTCAGGAGCGAAAGAGGCAGCTTCAGGGTATATAGCCATAACAAGATCCCCAACCCGTCATTGCTGCAGGGAAAAAAGTTCCAAAATCAACAACTGTAGTTAAGGCAGTTTTTTAGCTTCTGTTTTTAACTGGAAGCATTTACAGTAGTAAACCATAATTCTATAGTAAACCATATTATTTTTAGTGTAATGGTTGTGCCTTTGACATTTACCCTTGAGGGATCATATTTTGTGTTTCAATATAGAGATATCTTTCCTTTGTATTCTGATCCCTCCAAAAGCACTCATGGCACAGCATGTCCAGAATTAATATGCAGAGGTTCCTGAATTACTACTGAAGTGTGTGTAAAAGGTGACAACCTAAACCTCCTCCACCTAAAAGAACCAGAAACAGACAACAGTAAATCCTTTTTATGCTTTAAAATACTAATAATGAAAATACAAAAATAAATACATAAATATAAAAGAATAAATAACCATTTAAACGGTTTGCTATGTTGTCACTGAATTTTTCTATACAATGTATAATTTGATTTGGAGCAAGTATATGATTTGTAACAGGTTTGCAAAACTGTATAATATAATATTAGTTTGTTAAACTTGGAAAGCTGTAGTTTGAAAGAGACATTTCTGACTTTTATTTCTTTACAGGTGATCTAATAGTTGCTAGACACCTTTATATTTAAGTTAGAATGGTATATTTCATGATAGGTACAGATATCTGGCAATATTAACCATTATGGCTGCAATGTGCCCCTCAAAATCTAGTGCATACTCCTTTTCTAACTTAAGATATAATTTACTGATAATTAATATGAAATATACACTTTATAAAGAAAAATAGATAAACTATACAATTGATGACACCTTGTAAAGAGATCATTTGGTTGTCTTAGCATCAAGCATTTGGATTGGTGTACATTATTATACCTCTACAGGTCTGTCTAGAAATGTGTAGGTTTATTTCAGTACAGTGAATTGACTATTGAGGAATTGATCATTGAGGAAATTTGTGCTGAAATCCATTCCTTAGAATATGTTCTCATTGTGCTGTAGCCATAAAACCTGATATTGTGATAACAAACCCTGTCCAGTTACTGTAGCTTTCTTCTCTTCTTACTTTCTTCACAAGTCATGATTTCTGATATTATCAATGCATTACTACCTTCGAAGTTTGGAACCTTTGTTCTACATTAATTGCTGTGCACATTTTATTTTACCTTTGGTCCTTTTTGGAATACAAAATATAACTGCAACCATTGTCAAAGTCTAATCAGTTCACATCTATATTACCCCTGTCAGAGTATATTAAAGCATGGTGGTCAAAATTGATTTTTCTGTGTGTGTTGCATACATTTGGCCTGGTTTAGACTGGAGAGGATACACTTTGAATGTTGAACTTAGGTGAACCAGCAAAACCTGGAATAGATTTCTTGAAAATAGTCTTTTACTATTTGTTAGCAAATGTTTTGAATTCTAGACAAGATCCATTCCAGGTTTGCTGGACCACCCAGCTGCACTGATGAAAGTGTTTCCTCTCCAGCCTTGGAGAGGGAGAGCTTTATTAAATCAGGACCCATGTTTTTATGGAGTTGGCTTTGTACCCCAGGGTGCAGGCATAGAACAGAAAAAGATCTTCACCCAACTGTGACCACAAGGCTGGAAGAGCAGAATTGTCTGCAATGTCTTTGTATGATGGGGGATTACTAGGACACCTCACTGGGCACACCTGAACCCCATCATTAGAAGGATTGGGGGGTACATAATGCGGTCATGTAATATATATTCAGGGTTTATTCATTACTATCACAGGGAATTCTGAGGAGGCCATGACAAGTCACCTTCATCTCCTCCTCATCTTGCTCAGCTATTAGAGATTTGTGTGAATTGGACCAAACCTACAGAATAATTGTTGTACATTGAGGATCACAATCTCAGCAACACTTTGTCATCATTATAACTTATTTCATATTATGTTTTCTCCATTATAAGTTTTATCTGTCTTTCATTGGTGACCAGAATGGGGGGGGGGCTGCACACCATCTATAAACCTAAATAATTAAAGCTCCCCAAGACTAGAGAGGGTACACTTTCATCGATGAAGCTGGGTGATCCAGAAAACCTGGAATCAGCTGGCAAGCCTGGCTATTTGCTAGGAAATGTTTTGAATCCTGGATCAGATCCATTTCAGGTTTGCTGGATCACCCAGCTTCACTGATAAAAGTGTATACTGTCCAGCCCTGGAGTGCTGTAATAAATCAAGCCAATTGCACCTGTTTGCATAAGTAAGGTAGAAACATTTCTTGTAATGCTTAGTTTAAATAATGGTTAGACTTAATAGGTATAAAACAAAAAATCATCTTGGTACAAATGAAAAAATGAGTTATGTTTGTAAAGCTTCTCTGTTTTCTGCCATAATAGGGATATAATGTATATAACTTTAGGAACCATAATGTAATATTACTTGAAACAAACACAAACCAGATTCATTTTATATAAAGCCCATTAAAATGCTACTGAAGATATCCCAACAATAGAGAAATTGGAGAAAGCCCCAAAACATATTTAGGATGTTCTAAAACCTAGACTACAGTGGCTCTGATAATGCAATCCCCATGAGAGGGATCAAGCCTACTGTTCAAAAGATCAGTTCAATAGATCTAGACCAGGGGTGCCCACACTTTTTTGGCTTGCGAGCTACTTTTAAAATGACCATGTCAAAATGATCTACCAACAATTAAAACTTGGACTTAATAACTCCTGTGCGTGGTAGAGTTTATTTTGAAAGGCAGGGCTCAGCGATCCAAAAAGCAAAGCAAAAACTATCACACCATAAAAAAGGGCTCACCAAGTGACTTGCAAGCATTGAAACAGTAAGGGCAGGTTCAGACCTGTAAAATCTATGTATAATACTTTTTAATGACCAAAATTGTTTAATATGAGAACTATCCAATCAATTTGTAGCCATTCAGCTAGGGTATTGCACTTTATAATTATTAGTGATCTATAGGTAATTGTACAATCAGATTGTTAAACTTATACTGGTGGCTTGCATTTCCATAAAACTTCAGAAATGTTTGGGCAATCACTTATAAACACACTACTACTGAAAGATCTTACCTGCTGGCAGGTTTTAGAACGTAGACATTATGTCTGCATTAAGGCTACAAAGGAGCTTGTGTCTTAAACCAAATGTGTTTTCAAAGTAATCACCATCTCTAGTTTATGAGGCCATATTCTGATTATTGTTGGTCAGATGATAAAATAGACAAGAGATACAGGTGTGTTAATGTGCAATGTATTTCCAATTCATAGTTTATTGACAGTGGCATCTGATATGCTGTTTGCATCTTCTAAAGCTGAGTACACATGTGCAATAATTGTCATTGGAAAGGATATTTCACGTTCCTTTCCCAAAGACTAAGGACTGCACGATGCATGAACAAGTGTTGTACATACAGCACTGTTCTGCTCTATGGAGAGGGGAGGGGGAGAACGACGGAGTGGCAACTCGTTGCGTGCTCTCCCTCTTTGCTTCTATTATGATCATTCGTTGTCCATCGTCTGTGGATCCGCCAGGACGGTTGTTCGGACAATGGATGACGGGCGCTGTACACACATGAGATTCTCGTCAGATATCGGCCCTGAGCCGATTATCGGACAAGAAGCATTGCAAGTGTGTACAAAGCCTAAGCTGTATTGGGCTTATATATTAATTTAATTACGTGTTTGTGTGGATTTCCTCTGGCTACTCAGGTCTCCTCCCATATTCCAAAAATGCAGTTGGGGTAATTGGCTTCCCCCCAAAATTGACCTTAGACTGTATGACAAGACATGACTATGGTAGGGAAATTGGTTTGTAAGCCCCTAATATGGTAAAATTATAAAGATATAAACACTGTGTAATAATAATAATGACTTGTGTGACCTTTACAGGCATGGTATTAGGGAAAGGCAAGCTGGCCAATTCACCAAAGCAACCAGCATCTCTGGGGTCCCAATGAAAAAAATTTCAGGGAGAAATATTGCTGTAAATTTTGGGCCCCCACTTATCCTTGGCCCCATTTAGTCTATAACCATCCCTGTGCTTTTATTACTGTTCCTGACTCAGAGAGATGTCATCAACATCTAAAATCTCATTAATTTCTAAGGATAGCTTGTAATCCAAAGAAATGGATAAAAGTGCAGGACACAAGCAGGAGCCTGTGCAGGCTTTGGTACCATGCAGACAAGGTACCATGCAGCATGGGTATAAGGACAGGTGGTTAGAGAAGGGGGATACAATATAAGTGCACAATTCAAGTCCCCATTGAAGCTATTAATGTAAGGTGGGAAAAAACCTAGCACAGGAAAGAATAAAGCAGATCATTAGTGTTCTTTCCCTCACACCACTGTTTCTAATATAGTCATCCCTGACACATCCTTTCTCCCTGACCCTCTGACTTTATAGGTGGAAACACAAGGAAGAGGAACCTGTGGCAGATACATGACACACTGCTTCAGAACTTGAAATTGATGAAATATCTCTGTGTGATTGTGTGTCAATAATGCATACAGAATATTGCAATGCACTTCAAAACAGTCATTTAGTTCCTTGTGCCATCATTTCCTTGTAAATATTGAATGTGTCACTCCAGTGAATGAGAATGAATAGCAATCATCGGAGAACAGCAGGAAACTCCAATGCAACAACATTTTAAAGAACAGCAACATATTGACAGTCATGTCACCCAATATTATGCACACATTTATGTGGAAGTAATGTGTTAAGGAACTTCATTGAGTCATTAGGAAGGATGCTGTATAACAAGGAAAGTATATAGTGCAAATAAATAGATGGGTATGTACTTGCAATATTGGTATATTAAGGGGTAGTAAAGAAGACAAGGGCATATGGTGAGGGTAACAATAAACCGTTCACTAATCATGGTCTTCCAAGCAAACAAATACAGTTCAATGTTCATAGCACAAAACATTTGCTCATCAGAGTCACTTGCTGCATAATATAAGCCATTTCCTACTAAGGACAGCATATTAGCAAGTTTAAAATTAAAAGAAAAAAATCAGAGAAATCCAGGGTTACCTACTGCTAGATCCAAATAAAAACAAAAGAATGAGAAAGACAGGGTTTTTTTTTGGCAATTGTCAAATGTGTGTATTCAGTATACCTTGAAAAGTATGCGTACAAATTTACATCAAATGTTGCATTATTGGTACATATACAGTGAGATAAAATATAAATTGCGCTGCCCCAGTTTCGACAGATGGATTATAACAAGGCTCACATGCTTATGACTAAACAACCAGTTGTCTCACTATGTTGTTCAATGACAAGATGAAGAGCCTCTTACCCGACGTGTTTCGCCCGTTGGTTTTTTCAGGGGATGAACAAAAGAGTGTCAGAACCGTGGACTGTTGAAGTAGATTCTTATTCTTTCAGGGATAATTGGTCTGATAAAACTGCAGTTAAAATATCGAGGATCATGTGATAGGTGCTAATTCAATATGGCCAGCCTGAGATGACAGTTACTTCACTGTCAATCCTTGAGAGTATAGGTGATACTATCTAGGGAGAAGATGCTGATCTGCAGCATGATCCAAGTCAGGGGTCATGAACCTAGACCTTATTTGTTATAGTGTATAGTGAATTGAACTCAACCTGTGTGTACTTGCAGCCAAGTTACATAGGTGCCCTTCACCCTATTTTAACCGTCAGTTAGTCATAATTACATAATTTCTACCCACTCCAACCATTTTATATGAGGTTCCTGGTGTATACACCATTTTATTCTCTATTAAGAAACTGCTATTAAATGTGTTGCATCTCATTTATCTCCTACCAATGATGGTTAATTCACCCATACCAGTGGATGTTAAGATTTTGGATTTCCATCCAGACCAAACATGCTTTATACCTAAATGTTCCACAGCAATACATTTTACAAAATTATATTTAAATTTACAAATCTTAGTTGCAAACTCAGGTATTGGAGCAATATTAGCATTGGATTCAGCATAAGCCTTTAATAGTATTGAATGGGAGTATATTTGAGCAAGTCCGGAATAGTTTGGTTTGGGGACAAATTCCATGATTTGATCAAAATTTTATTAATCTTTGCACAACCAACTGCTAAAGTTAGTATAAAGGTAGAACTGCAGAGTGCCACTAGACGAGGATGTCCTCCGCTCCCCCTATAATTTGCAATAACCAAAAGCCGCGTTGAGAAAATCAGCTGCAGTTGTAGGATTTTGGAGAGGTGGAGTGGTGAAAAAATGTCACTAAATGTGGACAATATTCTTTTACACTTGGCAGGCACAAATTTGTAGCCTAATTCAGTGATATTTCAAAGATATTTGGGAAGTTTTCTGGATTCCAAACACATTGGGTCTGATTTATTAAAGATCCATAAAGCTGGAGAAGATGCAGTTTTATCAGTAAACCTGGTTAATCCAGGAAACCTGGAATGGATTTATTAAAAGGCATTTGTTAGCAGATGTTTTCAATACTGGACCAGATCCATTCTAGGTTTGCTGGAGAGCTTTCAAAAGTTAGGCCCATTGGGACAAAAATAATCCTATTACTTGTGGATCTGCTCCCATCTCATCTGTTGGATGTTTCATGACCATTTAAAGTAGTATCTCAGTTTACTTGGGTATAAATATCTCTAAAGTCTTACATGTTTATGCCTTGTTATCATCATTGCTCTAGTAAAGATATTCAAGGATACCTGTAACATTTGCAGCAGGTTCACTATACCCGTGTACAAATTTATCATATTGGTTTAGTGGTCCCTAAATAGGAATATCAGAAATTAGGGGCTAAACTAAAAGATTTACTAGGCTTTGATGTAAACTTAATGGAAGAAACATAAAGCAAAATTTAGATCCAGGCAGGAAGAGGATATTGGACCTAAAAGAGATAGAAGGTGGAAGATGAAATTGCAGGATTTATGTAGGGTATCACCATCTTCCTTAAATTAACATAAATTAACTCTTTATCTTTTAATATTTTAATCCTTTATAGAGTGGCACAGTACGATGGCTTTTTTTTTTAAATAAAATTTATTGGTGGGGGAATCCAAAATCCAAATCCAATCAACTTGCCCTGGAGATGTCCTAAATTGAAAAGATAGTGGTTTAAGGTTTTGGAACAAATGGAACATATAGTTTTGACTTGAACAATTGTATATTAGGGATTCTAGAAGAGTTGCCACTAAGGGTTAGGGTCGAAGTAGCAGTGACACATATACGAGGGGGTGCAGAGAAGTTCCTGGCTTTGCCCCTATCCAGATGAAATAGAAAATGAGTGTGGGGGCATATGACAGCCTAATATCTTAGTATGTAACTGTGCAAATATCAGGTCTTTGGGATTCTTAAAATTGTTTTTTCTTTTAGTGAGAAGCTGTGATGGCAGAGGCACAAGCAAGGTTCACGTCGTTGGAGTTATGGGCCGTCATAAAGTTTTTATTTCTCCAGGGAAAGTTAGCAAAGGACATTCACAAATAGATGTCACAAACACTGGGGGAGAAGTGTCCTTCCTACAGCACTGTCAAAACCTGGATATCTTGTTTCAAGACTAGACATTTTATCGTTGAAGATGAGCCCCGCAGTGGGCGCCCCCCAACCTCAACTGACTCGGCAACCTGCAATGCTTTCCATGAGCTGATTATTGAGGACTGGCCAATATCCACGAAAAACATAGCCCAAATATTTGACATCTCACAGGAGCGTGTTGAGTTTGTTATCAACACTATCCTAGACATAGTTCAAGCTTTCAGCGAAGTCAGTGCCGAAATGTTTCAACAGTGATCAAAAGAAGGAACGTATTGCATCCAGCTAGAAGAGTGGCGGATAAGAAATAGTTATGGAAGTACTTGCCAGGGGTGGAGGAGTGTGAATGTGAAATAAATAATGGATTGCATAAAAATCAAAAGTGAATATTTAAACATTTTTAATTTAATAAGTAAATTTGGCATGTCATAACCCTCCCATCAGTTAAACCTTAATATTGGGCTATCACTTATAGTAACAAATTATCTGCTGATTAAAACAATTACCGTTATTTGAAAGTAGTTGGTGCAGTGTATGTATAATATGTGTTATTAATTTCATGTAGTCTTCTTTATTGCAGGAAGCAGATAACGAAAATACAGCAATGTGCTTACAGGTTCTTCACAGTGCTTGTGCCGCCATCTTCCTCCTTGTTCTGGTACTTATGGCTACTGCTAATCTCTCTCCGAATGTATGAGGTCGGCATTACTCAATGTAGGTAAATGCACCTTCTGCGCATGCCCAAGATTGAGCATTGATAAACAAAAGGATATTGGGCTGTTTACTAAGCATAGTAGATAGTCATCTTACAAGAGAATTTCAATTTCCAAATTCACTAGGCAAAGTGAAAATTCCTTCGAAAAGTAATCATTTACTTTGCTAAATAAACAGCGTTCATTACTTTAGTAAATCAACTCCCACCGGCCGTCTTAAAAATATCATGATATATCTGAACCTCAGTTACTTGCCTTTCTTTCCTTAACAATATCTTTGACAATTAAGGGAAAAAAGCATTTTCAAATAAAAGTAATCCAAATAACTGGCACTTCTGATTTTCTTTTTGTCATGCCATGTGATCCTTGTTGCAAAACAATTTAATTGGGACAATAGAAGAGTATAAGATGTATAATATGCTGCCTCTTGTCAACTTATCCAGTGATTAAAGTTTTTCACACTGCACTTCAATTATATTATTGCAATAAAATCTTAGCTAATCTTTAAGAAGTGAGCTAACATTTCCCAGAAGGGATCACTTTTTATTGGCGCCACTATGTGTTTGCAGGGACTTCTCAGCCTGAGACTTTTAGCACTGGGTGCTGATAGTTTTGGCAAAAAGTAAATGTTTGATAGTTTTATAAGAAGGTTGGTTTTGAAGGTTGATTTAGCCTCACTAAGTTGATTATTGAATCATTTACAGACAGGCTTCGAATCAGATATTTGGGAGATATATTTTAAGGTGAAATGTAAGAGTTCTGGATAAGGGACCTATGTTTCTTTGTGCACTGGTCTAAATAGGGTTTAGATTTAGTTTTAGTTATTATTGTTAATTCCCACTTAGCACCATCTGGTAAATGTTAATATTATAGAGCTGACAGCCTGCAAACATTCTGTTCACTCTGCCTATGGAGGGAGAGCGGGCATTTTTCCAAAGGATCTGAAACATGTCTGCTTCCTGGCAAACATGTCTGCTGTCTTTGACTTCAACAACTTCCCAATCTCAGTATGTACTCTGAGTGCAATCAGAAGTCTACAATTGCAAATTCCTTATGATAGCCTTAAAGCCACTAATCCTGCAGGTTTTGAGGAAGGAGTGAGAAATGACTTCCCATGTAGTTTACCCAGCATAGGATTTCTAAATATTGCTGCCTTGGATTTGCAATGATTGTGATATGTTTGACTGGTAATTGCAAATCACTGACTAATGGGAGAAGATTGGCATAGCTAGCTCAAGCTCATGTACATAATTCTTTGCATGGTGCAACTTTGAGTGCATCTCAATGCAAATGTGTAATTTAAATTCAGTCATTCCACAACTTTCTTGCTGAATGGTCTTCATCTAACATTGCCTGACCTTATCCATGACCTTAGATGCACTGATTTAACTTGGCTTACTCTGACCTGCTTTTTTGAAATATCCCTTTAATTGTCCCCTGGCCCTTTGAAATTTCATTTCTGACCTTAGCTTGTTCATCTAACCTACTCCTGCTCAACACTTTAGACAACATTTGTCTGCAAGTTTTTAATCCAGCTTTCCATTTGACTACACTGCAACCATCAGCAGTTGTGCTCCTTCAGTGTGCCTGTGCCTCTGTCACCACCATCAGGGTCACTTGGGCACATGGGATACCATAAAAGTGTTGTCCACAATGACCAATTAGGTTTTTTTAGGCACATTTTATTTTTATGTATTTTCCAGCGAAGACTAGGTTCTCAGTTGAATATTGTGTCTGACATGATCATAAGCTAATCTTAGTGCAAAATATATTTTTATCTGTACATAAATATGTGCACTTAAATCGAATGAAATCTTTGGTATATTCCATTATGTGAAATTGTAATTTTAATGTAAATATGTTAATCCAGACATTGTTGTACTGGGTAGCTTGCTTTATATGTTTTAAAGAGCACCTGTACAATTATTGTTGTTGGTTTAATAAAAGGTGCTGTTGAACAACATTCTTATTGTTCAATTTACAAGTCTCCTCCATAGGTATAAATAAACCATTGAGGATTTGGGGAATAATAATGTAATCCTGTGCACAAAATCTGTGGTTATAGGAACAATGCAGCTGTTTAAAGGGAAACGTACTAGGAAATCTGAATATAACAATGTACTATTTTAAAGATACTGTTCTGAGCTATTACAGTGAAATTTCCTGTTCCACCAGTTAGGGTTATTCAATCCTCTTCCAATGGGTAATTCTAATTCCTGATTGTATCTGGTATACTCGTTTAAAAAAACATAGCAGAAAACCCAGAGCTTCCCTTCAGGCTTTATAAGAATGTTTTGCTTGATTTCAGTGGTGCATCATACTGTGAATAAACTATATCATTTTGTGATATGCTCTATTACCTTCCCAGTGCTATAAAGCTGCGTACACACGTGCAATAATTATTGTTGGAAACGAACGACTAACGACTGATCGTCCGATAACTGTTAACAAAAAAAAAGACAAGACAAGAAAAAACATTAGGATGGACCAATTGATTGATTTTTTTTAAAGAAGTAATACGACATTAGTCATAATAGCCTAATGCAATCATAGCTGAGCAATACAACGTGTACTGAACAACATATTGGTCCATCTTGTCTTTTTTCAACCTAATTATTGGGTTAATTTACTAAAGAAGTTCAGGCTGCAAAGTAAATGAAAACTCTGTAAGGGATATTTCGCTCCAACGCCTTTTACAGATGACTGGAAACAATCCTTTGTGACTGTTCCAGTGACAGATGAATGAACAAATGCTGTACACACAGCTCCATTCTGTTCTTTGGAGAGGGGAGTGAAGATGGCAAGCAGCACTTTGCTACAATCTCTTCCATAGTAAAGCACATTGGCTAATTCTGAACAGTGAGGGAACCACTGTACACATTTTAAACTTTCACCATGGACAAGTATAATCATTTTTCTCAGGTGACAATCATCTGCCTCTAAGATGTGTAAACATCCTAAATTCCTTTAGTAAATTACCCCATAGTTATTTAGGTTGTAAAAAAACATATGACCATCAAGATCAATCAATAGAACAATAAATAAATATATATTTAGAAATCATCATCCTCAGAACCTTAAAGTGAAACTGAAATTCCCCTTTGACCTCCTGAGCTGTTCATTTCTGTACTGTTTTTTATGTCTAAAAGCAGTACATTTTTTTTCATGAAAATTTATTTTACAGTATATTATAATAGTATGAGTATAATAAAGTTTGAAACACAAAATCATGTCAAACTAATAAATAAATAAATGTTTAAATATTTATTTTTTATTTTTTTAATTTTTTTTTTTTAAGAAATATTATACTTCTACCATTATATTATATTGTAAAATAAATATCATGTACTGCTTTTACACATATAAATCCACTGTATTGCATTCAATACAGTTGTTTTGCATTGAATGCAATACAAATAGATTTGAATTTCCCACCCAGCCCTGAACGGAACTTCCGCATGCTTCAACACCCCCGGGAACTCCCCAGGTGACTTATTGAGTGCAGAGAACGCCAGCCGGAGGAAGGAAGAAGACAGGGATCGTGGAGAAGGACGCCGGTGGATCAGGTAAGTGCTTTATTTACTTTAGTTTTCCATTGGTTTACCTACCCCGAGTGTGACTCGGGGTTACCGCTTCCAGCATAATTTTTCTACCACGAGTCACACTCAGGGTTACTGCTGGAGAGGTTAAACATTTGTGACTAGTAAGGGGTTTATTACCGAAAGAGACAGGTGATGTCCCTTCTGCAATCATCATTCTTCTCTGCCTGATTTCTCCCTTCATTTGTCAAAATCACTAAGCTCATTGTTGATTGGTGGGATATCTGGCACATTGTGGCTTCCCCTGCCAGTGGCTAGACTGAATGAACATTTCTGTGCCCTGCTGAAGATCAGAGCAAAGAAGAAAAGAAAGAAGATGACAGTGCCCATAAACTTCAAAGTATCCAAAGAAAATAATTATAAACAATGGTGTAATTTGCTACATTTAGAGAATCCTTCCTTATCCCTCTAGGACAATCAATTATTCCATGGATCAATAGTCTGCTGTGTTAAGCTACATACACACGTGCAATATTTGTCATGTTTTGATCTTTTACGATCCATTCACATGACTAAGGACTGCACGATGCATGAACAAGTGCTGTACATATAGCACTGTTCTGCTCTATGCAGAGAGGAGGGGGAGAATGATGGAGCAGCACCCCACTGCGCGCTCTCCCCCTTTACTTCCATTACGATCGTTCATCTTCCATCGTCCGTGGATCCGCCAGGACGGTCATTCAGACGATGGAGGACGGGCGCTGTACACACGCCAGATTCTCGTCTGATATGTGAATGCCAATTGTACTTTTCAAGTATTTATGCAATAAATGTGTTGTTGATAGCCAGTCCCATGCAAAATACCAATTATATCACAGGCTAAGACTGAAAATAGTAATATTAGTAATATATTGGAAAAAAAATGCCACGTGCATTCTGCTAATTAAACTGGGTTTGAGTTATGCAGTGAGATTATCCAGCATAAAATTATTGTGCTTATTATGGTTATGTGAACCTCTGTATCCAATCTTAGCATATGTACCATGGGGTAACACGTCACTAACACAATTCCTCTATATGTCAGCAGGCATCCCTGGTGCATGGTGTTTCCCAAATGAGCTGGCCAATGTGGGAACTCTTCGCTCTTTCAGTTTGAGCCAGCTCATGTGGGAAACACCACACAACAGGAACACCTGAGGAACGAGAAGTTGATAGAATTGTTTTTGTTTTTGATATATGGATTGTATTATTTGTAAATAAAATATCAAGATTTTAATATTGTGAATATAGTATGAAAATCCCTAATCTCCTTGTGAGAATGGAAAATTTGGTACTTATAGTTATTTCCTTCAGGCCAGATGTCCACATAGGTAATGACTTAACCACCATTAGACAAATGAACCCTTATATTAGACAAATATACTCTTCAATTTAAGGGATATGTTTTATGTTGGAATTGGATGGAATGCTAATTATACTTGTGTAACCACACATCTATGAATTAAAAAATCAGTAACACGGTCAATTATTATTTGAATGGTGTTTTATTGAAATCTAATCCCAGGCAAAGACACCAAGTGTTCTGCTATTACAAGATATTACAGTAAATACTTACACAAATGGTAAATCCCCTTTTGTCAGGTTGTTTTACTTCCTCCTCTGCTAACTAAGTATAATTTTTTCAGTAATGTGATTGCAAACTAGTTTCAGATTGCACCTCTGCCAGTTGTAAAACTTAGATTCTCTAATGTGGGTACAAACCAACTTTATATTAAAAGCTTAACAACGTCTTAACTAAATATGATCAGTAGACCAAGAAATATTATGCTATATAAAAAGGTAAAAAAATGTAAAAAAATTGCAAGCAGGCAGGTTCTTTTTATGAGGACAATGTCTCATCTGCAATAAAACAAACCTACCGGTAATTGCCTGTTTTCATTCTTTTATTTATTCTACAGTAAGCAGGTCAAGGTATGTTCCTGGCTGGCAGGAATAAATAAACTCCAATATGCATGTGCTGGAGTTATATCATTCCAGTGTGGTCAGCAAAAATCCTAAACACAGAAAAGGATTGGGTGAAGATGCTGGATAAGGAGAGGTAAATTTAGTTTAAAAAATTGTGATCAGGTAGGTAAGTTAAATTTATTGCTGAAAAGACATAGCTTGTCTCCTCTGCAATAAAGTATTTGCCTGCCCAAAATGGTTTAAGAATGACATTAGTAGGCATTTCCAGTGATGTCCCCTGATAGAGATAGTAACCATTGCATTTACATACCACCAATGTGCAAAGTGAACACCAATGTACATAATAAACCCTTTTTGCTTGATGCTGTGGGTGACCTCTAGACATGAAGAATACCACTTAACTGCTTCTGTTTCTTTGAAATACTTTATATCTGTGTTAATAATTTTGTTTGAGGAACACTTACATTTTTTGTAAAACAAATCATGTTTGACATTGTATGATTTATATACTGTGTATTTTTTTTTTTTAATCATGTATAAATAAAGTGATTACTTTTACTTTTACATTGTACCTTAAAAGTCCCACTAATTTATATACAAAAATATTGGCCTATGTTTAAAAAGTCTTTTTTAAAGGATAAATGAATCCAAAATCAGAAATGTAATATATTGCAAATTACATTTCTCTTATTTTGTGTGTACTTTAGTTTCCAGGGCATTTAGTTTTAGGGCATTTTTAGTAAGTACAGCAAATGGCTGTTGATTAGCATCAAAGAAGCTGCAATTTATCACGTTTGTTCTTGGGTTTAGATGTAATAGATTCTGCAATCAAACTGTTACTTAATATATGTGACAATATTTATTTTCTTTGTCAGATGTTGGAGAGGTATTTTAGTGTTCTGGCAAAAAAGTCCACAGTTCTAACATAGCAAAGTCTTCACAAAAAAAAAAAAAATCTGATTCAGAATGTATCTACTTATTCAGGCTGATTCATCAAGCCAAATCGGAAGCTCAATGTGCGTGTGAATTCGCAATCCGGAATTCGGCACACATATTACCCTTAGCCCTAAAAAAATGTTTGTGCTGTTCAAATATTTAAAACATCTAAATGAGCTAAGAAATAAGCATATTTTAAAATGACATTTCTTTCCTGTTGGGCAAGAGTTAACTGAGTTCAGCTCCTCTACATAGGTGCCTATCTAAACGCTTACGATACCTGATCGGAGGAGCCGCCTGGGGTTAAATATTGTGACTTTCCGCAAGCGAAACCTCGGCTTTGCCATGGGACTAGATTTTCCCACAAAAGTCGCAAGCACACACACATACTTCTTTGC
>NC_092866.1:42105032-42111623 GCF_032062135.1 Pyxicephalus adspersus | reverse complement strand
TTTATATATATATATATATATATATATATATATTTATAAAAATAAATACATTTATATATACATATAGAAAATATTTTTAACATTAAATCCTCCTCAACTTTATTTTATTTGTTTATTAAATAGAATATCTGTTTACTGGTGTACAAATCTAAAGGATCATATCAATAAATGATTATGAAATGTCCAATTGCAAAAAAACAAAAAAAAAAAACAAACAAACAGCCAATTTTGACTGACTGCGCAAGTGCTAAATGCAAGTGAATTTCTATCACCTGTGCGCTTAAATTTGAGCATATATAAGGGTGTGTTTTAACTTGCTTTTTCATTTTGTCTTTTTTTTCTCTCTCTCTGAGGGGCTGTTGTTTTGTGCATTATCCTAATTAATCTATGTTGCTGCATTTGATACTTTGCTTACCCTTTAGCACAATAGCTGCTTTTTTTTAATTTGAATGTTTCAATGTCCATTTTGCAATTTTGAAGTCCATGGTAATGCTATGTTATTGTGTTTGTGGCCATATTGTTTGATTGCAAAATTCTGCCTTTATTACCACTTTGAAATGTTTGTCCTACATAAATATTTTCTAATCCAGTTTTCCACCTTTGATAGGTCAAAATGGCACGTTGATTTGGTAAGTACTTTTTGAATGCAATATTTGTTGGGCATTTTTTGAATTATTTGGGTTTACATGGACGTGTGGGTTTACATGTGTTTTGTTTGTTCTTTTTATACTTTTTTTTGTAAATTTAGTAATGTGTGTATGCATTTTTTGTTTTTATGTTTTTTTTTATATTTTAATGTGACCTTTTAGCAAATGTTTCTTTTGAATAAAGTTGTTTGTACAATGTTGTCGTTTGTTTTTTGGCGTTTTTGTTATGTGATCTCCTTTCCAATCTCCCAGGACATACAGTTTAAAAAGTCATTTGTGATTGTTTTTAAGCCGTTCCTTTCTCTGCATTGTTTGAAAGGCTAAAAACAGCACAATTGTCTTGTTAAAACTCAGTTGTTTGATGCGCATAGTTGTGCACCAAACTTCAAGAGTGTGTAGCCCATAGTTGTGCACCACGGTGGACCCGCTATGTGCACCTGAACTGTTTTATCAGTTGAAAAATGCACCGCACTTTTGCACAGTCCTCATTCAGGTAAGTTTGTATTTTTTGTGTATATTGCGTGTTTTGCTTCATATGCACTCACAATGTATAGACATGAGTGCACATAAAGCCAAACACGCATGTATGAAAGAAATAGGCAAAGAGGGCTTTTTGGACCATATTGCTTCAACTTTAAAAGATTGCCTATGTTTTCCTATGATTTCGGATATCATGGGCTTGGCTACAAGCAACATTCATGGATGATTTTGATTCTGGTTAAAAAAAGGAATCCACCTTTATGTGCTTCCACTACCAAGCTGAGGTGAGTAACCGAACAGCGTGTACGTACGTACGCACGTCACTTTTCTTTTCACTCTGATCCCAGATAGCAAGAAGAATCTTAGATAAAGGCAAGAATCTGTTTTTAAGAAGCAGGTTGTTTCCGTTTGCTTTTGAAAAGCATTTTTAAAACAAACAAAATAATCATCAACCTTTCTAAAATAATTTTACAAGAATCAGCGGATGTTGGTACTGGAAATAACTCTTTACTGCTTTCTTTATGACCCTTTTATAATAGATGTATTATTAGGTAGACATTTTTTTATCAGATACAGTAGACTGCTGAGACCCCATTCTATTTAGAAAATTAAATTAGTTTGAGGAATAAAAACTTTAAACACATTCATGGCATGGTTTACACTATAATATTCAGTCACACTGCAAAATAAGGCTAGCAAATGAAGTGAAGGCCACATGTTGAGATCTGGTGCAAAATGTAAACACAAGCCCCATATATTATCTCACAAAATAATATTTGATAGATTGATTTAGTCTTTGGGCTTTTTTCTATAAAACATTGGAGGTAATTTACTTATAGAGGTATTGTTGTTCACTTATTAACCTCCCTGGCGGTCTGATTATATCAGTAATTTTGAATGTCAAAGCAGCACATTCTGTTTAAATTTCCTACCCGGTCATGCCCCTCAGCGCACCTGCACGCTCACATGTCCTATTGATCATGCCAGAGACAGGAGGCCATGGGACACAGATGCCGGGCAGGCATCACCAGGGGACGCCGCACACTGGTTGTGACCAGGTAAATACTTTAAAATGCCATCCCATTTTAAAATGTCATTTTGTTTCACCTACCTATACTTTGTCTTTTCTTGTTCCTCCATTCCCCTAATATGAATATTCTTTCAAATTTTTATAGTTTAATTTTATTGCGTTATTATGTCAGCTAGATCATAACTGGTTGGAGGGAATGGCAGGGTGCTGTCTATAGCTTCCCAGAAACGTCTATCCACAGCTGACATTACAGGAAAGAAAGGCCTAGGTTATGACTGATGTCTTCAAGCCTAGAAATGAGGTGCCTCTATCAGACTGGTTGCAGTAGAGAAGTTTGCCATGTGCTTTGAAATCAGTGCAAGACTGAAAATAAAGCTGAACTTCAGCTTTAAAGTATATTAGGCAATATTTTTGGAATTAAGGAAGTGCCATAGCAGAATTACATGATTATTTATATTGGCATGCAGCCAGGACAATATGCATTTGGCTCTAAAAGTTCCAGCATAGAATGTTTTACCCTGTATTAATTGGTGGTTAGAAAATGTGTTAGTTGACACGTCGCATGCAATGAATAATGCTAAAGACAGGTAATGATGTGAAATATTCCTTCCTTGCTTACCACAAGAAGTGTTACTGGGAGACTAACCCTGCCAAAGGATTAGCTTGTGTAGTGATAAGAAGCATTAAATTACAGATTGCAGGTAACTGCATATACAAAAGAAAGCAACACGGTAAAACATAGCATGGCAAGTAACATTGCTCTTATTTAATATAAATTAATTTATAGTCTATCCAAAGGATATCGGAGCTCTGTAGAGAATCAATAATTTTTGGGGCCCATTAACCTTCATGGATCCCTGGAAAAGTTACCTAACGGTAAACTTTGTCATACATAGGGATATGGAGTGCATAGGAGGTTATTAATGCCATTATAGCTATCAAGCTCCAACTTTCATCTTAGTCACAAGTGCATAGAGAAGAGTGACAGTAATAAAACATTTCAATCATGCTTCTAAAACAAATTATTATTTTTTTACTAAAGAAAGACTTTAGAGGTTTTTTTAAACCTGTATATGCAAGTATATGGATGTCCAAGAGATGTATGACTTGTCTACTATGTGTGAAATATACCAAGAATGGGGATTAATAAAGCCTTTTACACCAAAACAGCTTTTCTTTCCACATAAGTCTATGGGGCTGCACAAGCAGCTTAAAGCAGGTCATTGCAGGTCAGAAAAGGTGAACTGCAGATCACATCAGTTGTGAATGAACTCAGAAGTGTTTCAAACTGGTGTTAAAAGCAATCTGTGTTTGTCTATTAGCACAGACCCTACAATGTAAGTCCCTCAGTAGAGGCCCTAACAAATGCGTTTTACTTCCTTATGCATGTCAATGGAAAAGTTCAAAGAACCTAAAACAGATGATAAATATTTTAAATGGAGGTTAACTGTACACTTAATGCTAATTTCAATTATTTCTGAAATTTTTCAAAAGCATCTCAAACTGTAAAAAACGGCATTTTATTATTTGCTCATGATTAAGTCAGCAAAACCCAACTTCATTCACTAAGGGAATTCACAAAAAATGTAAAAAATAAAAACAAACAAAAAAAGAAAATTGACACAAAATGATTAAAGTTTGTTTTTAAACTGACCTGTCTAATAAAAAGGGTAACACATAAAATATGGCTGTGTGCTTGCTTTGTTATTAGAAAAAGACAGTGATGATACAAGAAATAATGAAGAAGATACAAGAGTTGTAGATTGAAGAAAAATGTCTGATACGCTCATGGAATATTTGGCTGGTTACAAATGGATGGCTTTTACTTCCAGTCAAAATGATCAAATTAGAAGTAAAATCTTCTGTGCTGTGTGTACAAATGATCGATAACATGTATCTGACATTCCAATCCGTTTCCAGAAAGTTTTTTGGAATGTCAGTGCTTTGGGTGCACTAATAGAAAGTTGATGGAAAGTGAAAATGATTGCACATAGGAAAGAAGCACGGTTTGTTAACAGCAATCAGTGCCTCGTGAAGATTAATATTTATTTGTTGCTTATCTTTAAGACTGTTGTTTCTACAACATATTAGTCAATTTCCTCTTTCTTTGACACAGGCTCTTTTTTGATGGTAAAGAACAGAACTAAGCTATTGGAAAGTTCATTACTTTATTTTATCGCTATTAGTTAGCAAATGTTTTCAGTTCTGGACCAGATCCATTCCCATCTTCTCCAGTCTTGAAGAACTTAAATAAATCAGGCCCATTGTCGTTCATTCATAAATGCAGCCGCAGTACTCCTCCTGTCAGTGTGAGTCCCGCGGCTGTGCTCATCAATTAATGCAGCCGTGGGAATTATCACAGGATGATTCCAATGGCTGTATTCCTTCATAATGAGCACTGCCATGGGACTCCTGTGTTCTTGGATAGATAATCTATCCAAGAACACATGCTGTCAGCTCCGCTCCCCTGATTGCATTTTTTGGGACCTGCAATAGCAATCTTGACGGCTGAATTTACACAGGCCATTCTCACTTACATGTTCGGTAGGTGAGAATGGCCTGATTCGCTGCAAGATCGAATTTTAAAATTTCGTTCGCTTATTCCCATCCTTTATAAATAAGTAAATGAATACATGACAGAGCACAGCTACTATCTTCTCTAATGTTAATAATCTGGATTTGATTTGGTGTCACAGCAAAAACCTGGTTTCACTCATCATGATAAAGACTAGAAAAGTAGTTTGCTACATGAGTAGAAAATCTTAAATTACAAAATGAATTTTCCATTTAGATATCTAACCACACAAAATAAAACTTTTTACTTGTTTATTATGCATAAAATTGGGCCTTCAGAGTGAACATACATTTTCTATTAACAATTGGGTAATCAAAGTGAATTTTGAATTGATTTATTTAGTAAAGATTCTCCACTACTTTAGGTAATCAGCCTTCTTGTGTTATATTGTGCTAATAATTGTATGTTGACTGTTAGTATCAATTAATATAGTAACAATTATTTAGTCACGTAACTTTATGTCTAACCAAGGTTTCCTCGACTTTCACTAGACACTGGAGCGCTATTCTATTGAGACTTTCTTTATTATACGTAAGTAAATACAACTTAAAAATCAGTCAAACAATGTCATTAACTGATGTTGATTAGGAAGGATATCATTCTTGTTGTCATTCTAGGATCTTGAAGTATTATCATTTACAAGTCACTTGTTTGCATTCACAGCTTAGTGCATCAATAAGGGTGTAAGATCGTGTATTTCCATTCCGACAAAAAAGATTTATAGTCCGGGACATTGTAGTTTTTTCTATGCAGCAGGAGCAATTTCTCACAATTTTTTCATATTGGGGAGAAAACCTAAAAAAAGTTAAAATATTTTAAAAATTACATTTCAATATCAAAAATATGCAATTAGTTGAATCTGCCACATCTTGCAGGAAATTTGTCTGGCTTCCTGATCAATTTCTCCGCCTGCCAGCTACCCACGCTTTGGTCACACAATAGGCTAGCAATAACTGTTATTTTAATGATGGTCCAAAATCAAGGTTTAGGTATCAAGGTGGGCCTTGCTTTCAACCATGATTTTTGATATGTACATATCAATCTATCCCTGTTCTTAGGGTTTCTGGGGCACTCTACATAAAATAGCATAGGACCTTGAGGTATCTTACCTGTGTAGCAAAGGCCAACAATATGATTAGTGTTGACACATGTTCACTTCATACTGTACAAATGTAACACAAGCTACAATGTTAAAGTAAACCTCATGAGAAAAGTATGGGGGTCAGCACTGCCATTAGTTCTGAAAATATTAGTTATTGGTCTGTTCTTGCTTAAATTCTTTTCAGTCTCGGACTCGGAATAAAAATTTTGTAAATGATTATCACAAAGGTGTGAGAATTTCCAATATTTGTGCTATCAGATCAAAGACTAAAAAAGTGTTAAAAGATTCATTATAGGAGCAAGGGAATTAACAAAAGGAAAGAGGTAATGATAAAGTTAAGAAATAACAGTAGCTTTTACAATTCCGTGCATACTAGCCACTCCTAATCTAATTTTTAAAAATAGTGTGCCCAATCTTATGTTTTACTTTAGTTGGTTGCTAAGTGACAACACTAAGTATAGTCTCCTAGAGGGCACTCCTGGAGGCTCTTCTACAGCCTCCCTAGCCAGAGCAGCACTCTACCCAAATGCAAGACATCAGATAATATTTTGCCTGTTGGCGCCTGTAAGTCTATTTATAGAGCTATGAAATTGTTGGGATCCTTTAATGAAGGACATTCCCCTAGTTTAAATGTATTGACCTTTTGGGCTGAGGTTAAAAATTATTTTGTATTGGAGATGTTCCTTGCTGGCTATCTTCCTGTATGTAGTAGTGACTAGTCATTAGTGATCAATTATTATTATTATTATTATTATTA